>NW_026690918.1:5000-305000 GCF_020826845.1 Diceros bicornis minor
AAACTTTGTTAGGAATTATGTGAACCACACTAGCTGGAAGTAAGGGAGATGGGGCATGAAGTTATTTCTAGGAGTTGGAGAAATACCAAGTTTAGCTCAGTTCTGGGCATCTTTGAAATACCTATACAAACTTGTTCCTACATAGTAACTTGCCACTTTGAATGAGAATGTGCTTGCTTACAGCAACGTGCTATATGTTCTGAATGCCCGAATAGGGAATCTGTGTCAAAACTTTGTTAGGAATTATGTGATCCTTACAAGCTGGAAGTAAGTGAGATGGGGCATGAAGTTATTTCTAGGAGTTGGACACATACCAAGTTTAGCTCAGTTCTGGGCATCTTTGAAATACCTATACAAACTTGTTCCTACATAGTAACTTGCAACTTTGAATGAGAATGTGCTTGCTTACAGCAACGTGCTATATGTTCTGAATGCCCGAATTGGGAATCTGTGTCAAAACTTTGTTAGGAATTATGTGATCCTTACTAGCTGGAAGTAAGGGAGTTGGGGCATGAAGTTATTTCTAGGAGTTGGACACATACAACGTTTAGCTCAGTTCTGGGCATCTTTGAAAGTCCTATTCAAACTTGTTCCTACATAGTAACTTGCAACTTTGAATGAGAATGTGCTTTCTTACAGCAACGTGCTATATGTTCTGAATGCCCGAATTGGGAATCTGTGTCAAAACTTCGTTAGGAATTATGTGATCCTTACTAGCTGGAATTAAGGGAGTTGGGGCATGAAGTTATTTCTAGGAGTTGGACACATACCAAGTTTAGCTCAGTTCTGGGCATCTTTGAAATACCTATACAAACTTGTTCCTACACAGTAACTTGCAACTTTGAATGAGAATGTGCTTGCTTACAGCAAGGTGCTATATGTTCTGAATGCCCGAATTGGGAATCTGTGTCAAAACTTTGTTAGGAATTATGTGATCCTTACTAGCTGGAAGTAAGGGAGATGGGGCAAGAAGTTATTTCTAGGAGTTGGACATATACCAAGTTTAGCTCAGTTCTGGGCATCTTTGAAATACCTATACAAACTTGTTCCTACACAGTAACTTGCATCTTTGAATGAGAATGTGCTTGCTTACAGCAACGAGCTATATGTTGTGAATGCCCGAATTGGGAATCTGTGTCAATACTTTGTTAGGAATTATGTGATCCTTACTAGCTGGAAGTAAGGGAGATGGGGCATGAAGTTCTTTCTAGGAGTTGGACACATACCAAGTTTAGCTCAGTTCTGGGCATCTTTGAAATACCTATTCAAACTTGTTCCTACATAGTAACTTGCAACTTTGAATGAGAATGTGCTTTCTTACAGCAACGTGCTATGTGTTCTGAATGCCCGAATGGGAATCTGTGTCAAATCTTTGTTAGGAATTATGTGATCCTTACTAGCTGGAAGTAAGGGAGTTGGGGCAAGAAGTTGTTTCTAGGAGTTGGACACATACCATGTTTAGCTCAGTTCTGGGCATCTTTGAAATACCTATACAAACTTGTTCCTACATAGTAACTTGCAACTTTGAATGAGAATGTGCTTGCTTACAGCAACGTGCTATATGTTCTGAATGCCCGAATTGGGAATCTGTGTCAAAACTTTGTTAGGAATTATGTGATCCTTACTAGCTGGAAGTAAGGGAGTTGGGGCATGAAGTTGTTTCTAGGAGTTGGACACATACCAAGTTTATCTCAGTTCTGGGCATCTTTGAAATACCTATACAAACTTGTTCCTACATAGTAACTTGCATCTTTGAATGAGAATGTGCTTTCTTACAGCAACGTGCTATATGTTGTGAATGCCCGAATTGGGAATCTGTGTCAAAACTTTGTTAGGAATTATGTGATCCTTACTAGCTGGAAGTAAGGGAGTTGGGGCATGAAGTTATTTCTAGGAGTTGGACACATACCAAGTTTAGCTCAGTTCTGGGCATCTTTGAAATACCTATACAAACTTGTTCCTACATAGTAACTTGCAACTTTGAATGAGAATGTGCTTGCTTACAGCAACGTGCTATATGTTCTGAATGCCCGAATTGGGAATCTGTGTCAAAATTTGTTAGGAATTATGTGATCCTTACTAGCTGGAAGTAAGGGAGTTGGGGCATGAAGGTATTTCTAGGAGTTGGACACATACCAAGTTTAGCACAGTTCTTGGCATCTTTGAAATACCTATACAAACTTGTTCCTACAGAGTAACTTGCAACTTTGAATGAGAATGTGCTTGCTTATAGCAACGTGCTATACGTTCTGAATGCCCGAATTGGGAATCTGTGTCAAAACTTTGTTAGGAATTATGTGATCCTTACTAGCTGGAAGTAAGGGAGATGGGGCATGAAGTTATTTCTAGGAGTTGGACACATACCAAGTTTAGCTCAGTTCTGGGCATCTTTGAAATACCTATACAAACTTGTTCCTACACAGTAACTTGCAACTTTGAATGAGAATGTGCTTGCTTACAGCAACGTGCTATATGTTCTGAATGCCCGAATTGGGAATCTGTGTCAAAACTTTGTTAGCAATTATGTGATCCTTACTAGCTGGAAGTAAGGGAGTTGGGGCATGAAGTTATTTCTAGGAGTTGGACACATACAACGTTTAGCTCAGTTCTGGACATCTTTGAAATACCTATACAAACTTGTTCCTACATAGTAACTTGCAACTTTGAATGAGAATGTGCTTGCTTACAGCAACGTGCTATATGTTCTGAATGCCCGAATTGGGAATCTGTGTCAAAACTTTGTTAGGAATTATGTGATCCTTACTAGCTGGAAGTAAGGGAGATGGGGCATGAAGTTATTTCTAGGAGTTGGACACATACCAAGTTTAGCTCAGTTCTGGGCATCTTTGAAATACCTATACAAAGTTGTTCCTACATAGTAACTTGCAACTTTGAATGAGAATGTGCTTGCTTACAGCAACGTGCTATATGTTCTGAATGCCCGAATAGGGAATCTGTGTCAAAACTTTGTTAGGAATTATGTGATCCTTACAAGCTGGAATTAAGTGAGATGGGGCATGAAGTTATTTCTACGAGTTGGACACATACCAAGTTTAGCTCAGTTCTGGGCATCTTTGAAATACCTATACAAACTTGCTCCTACATAGTAACTTGCATCTTTGAATGAGAATGTGCTTGCTTACAGCAACGTGCTATATGTTCTGAATGCCCGAATTGGGAATCTGTGTCAAAACTTTGTTAGGAATTATGTGATCCTTACTAGCTGGAAGTAAGGGAGTTGGGGCATGAAGTTGTTTCTAGGAGTTGGACACATACCATGTTTAGCTCAGTTCTGGGCATCTTTGAAATACCTATACAAACTTGTTCCTACATAGTAACTTGCAACTTTGAATGAGAATGTGCTTGCTTACAGCAACGTGCTATATGTTCTGAATGCCCGAATGTGAATCTGTGTCAAAATTTGTTAGGAATTATCTGATCCACACTAGCTGGAAGTAAGGGAGATGGGGCATGAAGTTATTTCTAGGAGTTGGACACATACCAAGTTTAGCTCAGTTCTGGGCATCTTTGAAATACCTATACAAACTTGTTCCTACATAGTAACTTGCAACTTTGAATGAGAATGTGCTTGCTTACAGCAACGTGCTATATGTTGTGAATGCCCGAATTGGGAATCGGTGTCAAAACTTTGTTAGGAATTATGTGATCCTTACTAGCTGGAAGTAAGGGAGATGGGGCATGAAGTTATTTCTAGGAGTTGGACACATACCAAGTTTAGCTCAGTTCTGGGCATCTTTGAAATACCTATACAAACTTGTTCCTACACAGTAACTTGCAACTTTGAATGAGAATGTGCTTGCTTACAGCAACGTGCTATATGTTCTGAATGCCCGAATTGGGAATCTGTGTCAAAACTTTGTTAGGAATTATGTGATCCTTACTAGCTGGAAGTAAGTGAGATGGGGCAAGAAGTTATTTCTAGGAGTTGGACACATACCAAGTTTAGCTCAGTTCTGGGCATCTTTGAAATACCTATACAAACTTGTTCCTACACAGTAACTTGCATCTTTGAATGAGAATGTGCTTGCTTACAGCAACGTGCTATATGTTCTGAATGCCCGAATTGGGAATCTGTGTCAAAACTTTGTTAGGAATTATGTGATCCTTACTAGCTGGAAGTAAGGGAGATGGGGCATGAAGTTATTTCTAGGAGTTGGACACATACCAAGTTTAGCTCAGTTCTGGGCATCTTTGAAATACCTATACAAACTTGTTCCTACATAGTAACTTGCATCTTTGAATGAGAATGTGCTTTCTTACAGCAACGTGCTATATGTTGTGAATGCCCGAATTGGGAATCTGTGTCAAAACTTTGTTAGGAATTATGTGATCCTTACTAGCTGGAAGTAAGGGAGTTGGGGCATGAAGTTATTTCTAGGAGTTGGACACATACCAAGTTTAGCTCAGTTCTGGGCATCTTTGAAATACCTATACAAACTTGTTCCTACATAGTAACTTGCAACTTTGAATGAGAATGTGCTTGCTTACAGCAACGTGCTATATGTTCTGAATGCCCGAATTGGGAATCTGTGTCAAAATTTGTTAGGAATTATGTGATCCTTACTAGCTGGAAGTAAGGGAGTTGGGGCATGAAGGTATTTCTAGGAGTTGGACACATACCAAGTTTAGCACAGTTCTTGGCATCTTTGAAATACCTATACAAACTTGTTCCTACAGAGTAACTTGCAACTTTGAATGAGAATGTGCTTGCTTATAGCAACGTGCTATACGTTCTGAATGCCCGAATTGGGAATCTGTGTCAAAACTTTGTTAGGAATTATGTGATCCTTACTAGCTGGAAGTAAGGGAGATGGGGCATGAAGTTATTTCTAGGAGTTGGACACATACCAAGTTTAGCTCAGTTCTGGGCATCTTTGAAATACCTATACAAACTTGTTCCTACACAGTAACTTGCAACTTTGAATGAGAATGTGCTTGCTTACAGCAACGTGCTATATGTTCTGAATGCCCGAATTGGGAATCTGTGTCAAAACTTTGTTAGCAATTATGTGATCCTTACTAGCTGGAAGTAAGGGAGTTGGGGCATGAAGTTATTTCTAGGAGTTGGACACATACGACGTTTAGCTCAGTTCTGGGCATCTTTGAAATACCTATACAAACTTGTTCCTACATAGTAACTTGCAACTTTGAATGAGAATGTGCTTGCTTACAGCAACGTGCTATATGTTCTGAATGCCCGAATTGGGAATCTGTGTCAAAACTTTGTTAGGAATTATGTGATCCTTACTAGCTGGAAGTAAGGGAGTTGGGGCATGAAGTTATTTCTAGGAGTTGGACACATACAACGTTTAGCTCAGTTCTGGGCATCTTTGAAATACCTATACAAACTTGTTCCTACATAGTAACTTGCATCTTTGAATGAGAATGTGCTTTCTTACAGCAACGTGCTATATGTTGTGAATGCCCGAATTGGGAATCTGTGTCAAAACTTTGTTAGGAATTATGTGATCCTTACTAGCTGGAAGTAAGGGAGTTGGGGCATGAAGTTATTTCTAGGAGTTGGACACATACCAAGTTTAGCTCAGTTCTGGGCATCTTTGAAAGTCCTATGCAAACTTGTTCCTACATAGTAACTTGCATCTTTGAATGAGAATGTGCTTTCTTACAGCAACGTGCTATATGTTTTGAATGCCCGAATTGGGAATCTGTGTCAAAACTTTGTTAGGAATTATGTGATCCTTACTAGCTGGAAGTAAGGGAGTTGGGGCATGAAGTTATTTCTAGGAGTTGGACACATACCAAGTTTAGCTCAGTTCTGGGCATCTTTGAAAGTCCTATTCAAACTTGTTCCTACATAGTAACTTGCAACTTTGAATGAGAATGTGCTTTCTTACAGCAACGTGCTATATGTTCTGAATGCCCGAATTGGGAATCTGTGTCAAAACTTCGTTAGGAATTATGTGATCCTTACTAGCTGGAATTAAGGGAGTTGGGGCATGAAGTTATTTCTAGGAGTTGGACACATACCAAGTTTAGCTCAGTTCTGGGCATCTTTGAAAGTCCTATTCAAACTTGTTCCTACATAGTAACTTGCAACTTTGAATGAGAATGTGCTTTCTTACAGCAACGTGCTGTATGTTCTGAATGCCCGAATTGGGAATCTGTGTCAAAACTTTGTTAGGAATTATGTGATCCTTACTAGCTGGAATTAAGGGAGTTGGGGCATGAAGTTGTTTCTAGGAGTTGGACACATACCATGTTTAGCTCAGTTCTGGGCATCTTTGAAATACCTATACAAACTTGTTCCTACATAGCAACTTGCAACTTTGAATGAGAATGTGCTTGCTTACAGCAACGTGCTATATGTTCTGAATGCCCGAATGGGAATCTGTGTCAAAACTTTGTTAGGAATTATGTGAACCACACTAGCTGGAAGTAAGGGAGATGGGGCATGAAGTTATTTCTAGGAGTTGGAGAAATACCAAGTTTAGCTCAGTTCTGGGCATCTTTGAAATACCTATACAAACTTGTTCCTACATAGTAACTTGCAACTTTGAATGAGAATGTGCTTGCTTACAGCAACGTGCTATATGTTCTGAATGCCCGAATTGGGAATCTGTGTCAATACTTTGTTAGGAATTATGTGATCCTTACTAGCTGGAAGTAAGGGAGATGGGGCATGAAGTTATTTCTAGGAGTTGGACACATACCAAGTTTAGCTCAGTTCTGGGCATCTTTGAAATACCTATTCAAACTTGTTCCTACATAGTAACTTGCAACTTTGAATGAGAATGTGCTTTCTTACAGCAACGTGCTATGTGTTCTGAATGCCCGAATGGGAATCTGTGTCAAAACTTTGTTAGGAATTATGTGATCCTTACTAGCTGGAAGTAAGGGAGTTGGGGCAAGAAGTTGTTTCTAGGAGTTGGACACATACCATGTTTAGCTCAGTTCTGGGCATCTTTGAAATACCTATACAAACTTGTTCCTACATAGTAACTTGCATCTTTGAATGAGAATGTGCTTGCTTACAGCAACGTGCTATATGTTCTGAATGCCCGAATTGGGAATCTGTGTCAAAACTTTGTTAGGAATTATGTGATCCTTACTAGCTGGAAGTAAGGGAGTTGGGGCATGAAGTTGTTTCTAGGAGTTGGACACATACCAAGTTTATCTCAGTTCTGGGCATCTTTGAAATACCTATACAAACTTGTTCCTACATAGTAACTTGCATCTTTGAATGAGAATGTGCTTTCTTACAGCAACGTGCTATATGTTGTGAATGCCCGAATTGGGAATCTGTGTCAAAACTTTGTTAGGAATTATGTGATCCTTACTAGCTGGAAGTAAGGGAGTTGGGGCATGAAGTTATTTCTAGGAGTTGGACACATACCAAGTTTAGCTCAGTTCTGGGCATCTTTGAAATACCTATACAAACTTGTTCCTACATAGTAACTTGCAACTTTGAATGAGAATGTGCTTGCTTACAGCAACGTGCTATATGTTCTGAATGCCCGAATTGGGAATCTGTGTCAAAATTTGTTAGGAATTATGTGATCCTTACTAGCTGGAAGTAAGGGAGTTGGGGCATGAAGGTATTTCTAGGAGTTGGACACATACCAAGTTTAGCACAGTTCTTGGCATCTTTGAAATACCTATACAAACTTGTTCCTACACAGTAACTTGCAACTTTGAATGAGAATGTGCTTGCTTACAGCAACGTGCTATATGTTCTGAATGCCCGAATTGGGAATCTGTGTCAAAACTTTGTTAGCAATTATGTGATCCTTACTAGCTGGAAGTAAGGGAGTTGGGGCATGAAGTTATTTCTAGGAGTTGGACACATACGACGTTTAGCTCAGTTCTGGGCATCTTTGAAATACCTATACAAACTTGTTCCTACATAGTAACTTGCAACTTTGAATGAGAATGTGCTTGCTTACAGCAACGTGCTATATGTTCTGAATGCCCGAATTGGGAATCTGTGTCAAAACTTTGTTAGGAATTATGTGATCCTTACTAGCTGGAAGTAAGGGAGTTGGGGCATGAAGTTATTTCTAGGAGTTGGACACATACAACGTTTAGCTCAGTTCTGGGCATCTTTGAAATACCTATACAAACTTGTTCCTACATAGTAACTTGCATCTTTGAATGAGAATGTGCTTTCTTACAGCAACGTGCTATATGTTGTGAATGCCCGAATTGGGAATCTGTGTCAAAACTTTGTTAGGAATTATGTGATCCTTACTAGCTGGAAGTAAGGGAGTTGGGGCATGAAGTTATTTCTAGGAGTTGGACACATACCAAGTTTAGCTCAGTTCTGGGCATCTTTGAAAGTCCTATGCAAACTTGTTCCTACATAGTAACTTGCATCTTTGAATGAGAATGTGCTTTCTTACAGCAACGTGCTATATGTTTTGAATGCCCGAATTGGGAATCTGTGTCAAAACTTTGTTAGGAATTATGTGATCCTTACTAGCTGGAAGTAAGGGAGTTGGGGCATGAAGTTATTTCTAGGAGTTGGACACATACCAAGTTTAGCTCAGTTCTGGGCATCTTTGAAAGTCCTATTCAAACTTGTTCCTACATAGTAACTTGCAACTTTGAATGAGAATGTGCTTTCTTACAGCAACGTGCTATATGTTCTGAATGCCCGAATTGGGAATCTGTGTCAAAACTTCGTTAGGAATTATGTGATCCTTACTAGCTGGAATTAAGGGAGTTGGGGCATGAAGTTATTTCTAGGAGTTGGACACATACCAAGTTTAGCTCAGTTCTGGGCATCTTTGAAAGTCCTATTCAAACTTGTTCCTACATAGTAACTTGCAACTTTGAATGAGAATGTGCTTTCTTACAGCAACGTGCTGTATGTTCTGAATGCCCGAATTGGGAATCTGTGTCAAAACTTTGTTAGGAATTATGTGATCCTTACTAGCTGGAATTAAGGGAGTTGGGGCATGAAGTTGTTTCTAGGAGTTGGACACATACCATGTTTAGCTCAGTTCTGGGCATCTTTGAAATACCTATACAAACTTGTTCCTACATAGTAACTTGCAACTTTGAATGAGAATGTGCTTGCTTACAGCAACGTGCTATATGTTCTGAATGCCCGAATGGGAATCTGTGTCAAAACTTTGTTAGGAATTATGTGAACCACACTAGCTGGAAGTAAGGGAGATGGGGCATGAAGTTATTTCTAGGAGTTGGAGAAATACCAAGTTTAGCTCAGTTCTGGGCATCTTTGAAATACCTATACAAACTTGTTCCTACATAGTAACTTGCAACTTTGAATGAGAATGTGCTTGCTTACAGCAACGTGCTATATGTTCTGAATGCCCGAATTGGGAATCTGTGTCAATACTTTGTTAGGAATTATGTGATCCTTACTAGCTGGAAGTAAGGGAGATGGGGCATGAAGTTATTTCTAGGAGTTGGACACATACCAAGTTTAGCTCAGTTCTGGGCATCTTTGAAATACCTATTCAAACTTGTTCCTACATAGTAACTTGCAACTTTGAATGAGAATGTGCTTTCTTACAGCAACGTGCTATGTGTTCTGAATGCCCGAATGGGAATCTGTGTCAAAACTTTGTTAGGAATTATGTGATCCTTACTAGCTGGAAGTAAGGGAGTTGGGGCAAGAAGTTGTTTCTAGGAGTTGGACACATACCATGTTTAGCTCAGTTCTGGGCATCTTTGAAATACCTATACAAACTTGTTCCTACATAGTAACTTGCAACTTTGAATGAGAATGTGCTTGCTTACAGCAACGTGCTATATGTTCTGAATGCCCGAATTGGGAATCTGTGTCAAAACTTTGTTAGGAATTATGTGATCCTTACTAGCTGGAAGTAAGGGAGTTGGGGCATGAAGTTGTTTCTAGGAGTTGGACACATACCAAGTTTATCTCAGTTCTGGGCATCTTTGAAATACCTATACAAACTTGTTCCTACATAGTAACTTGCATCTTTGAATGAGAATGTGCTTTCTTACAGCAACGTGCTATATGTTGTGAATGCCCGAATTGGGAATCTGTGTCAAAACTTTGTTAGGAATTATGTGATCCTTACTAGCTGGAAGTAAGGGAGTTGGGGCATGAAGTTATTTCTAGGAGTTGGACACATACCAAGTTTAGCTCAGTTCTGGGCATCTTTGAAATACCTATACAAACTTGTTCCTACATAGTAACTTGCAACTTTGAATGAGAATGTGCTTGCTTACAGCAACGTGCTATATGTTCTGAATGCCCGAATTGGGAATCTGTGTCAAAATTTGTTAGGAATTATGTGATCCTTACTAGCTGGAAGTAAGGGAGTTGGGGCATGAAGGTATTTCTAGGAGTTGGACACATACCAAGTTTAGCACAGTTCTTGGCATCTTTGAAATACCTATACAAACTTGTTCCTACAGAGTAACTTGCAACTTTGAATGAGAATGTGCTTGCTTATAGCAACGTGCTATACGTTATGAATGCCCGAATTGGGAATCTGTGTCAAAACTTTGTTAGGAATTATGTGATCCTTACTAGCTGGAAGTAAGGGAGATGGGGCATGAAGTTATTTCTAGGAGTTGGACACATACCAAGTTTAGCTCAGTTCTGGGCATCTTTGAAATACCTATACAAACTTGTTCCTACACAGTAACTTGCAACTTTGAATGAGAATGTGCTTGCTTACAGCAACGTGCTATATGTTGTGAATGCCCGAATTGGGAATCTGTGTCAAAACTTTGTTAGGAATTATGTGATCCTTACTAGCTGGAAGTAAGGGAGTTGGGGCATGAAGTTATTTCTAGGAGTTGGACACATACAACGTTTAGCTCAGTTCTGGGCATCTTTGAAATACCTATACAAACTTGTTCCTACATAGTAACTTGCAACTTTGAATGAGAATGTGCTTGCTTACAGCAACGTGCTATATGTTCTGAATGCCCGAATTGGGAATCTGTGTCAAAACTTTGTTAGGAATTATGTGATCCTTACTAGCTGGAAGTAAGGGAGATGGGGCATGAAGTTATTTCTAGGAGTTGGACACATACAACGTTTAGCTCAGTTCTGGGCATCTTTGAAATACCTATACAAAGTTGTTCCTACATAGTAACTTGCAACTTTGAATGAGAATGTGCTTGCTTACAGCAACGTGCTATATGTTCTGAATGCCCGAATAGGGAATCTGTGTCAAAACTTTGTTAGGAATTATGTGATCCTTACAAGCTGGAATTAAGTGAGATGGGGCATGAAGTTATTTCTACGAGTTGGACACATACCAAGTTTAGCTCAGTTCTGGGCATCTTTGAAATACCTATACAAACTTGCTCCTACATAGTAACTTGCATCTTTGAATGAGAATGTGCTTGCTTACAGCAACGTGCTATATGTTCTGAATGCCCGAATTGGGAATCTGTCTCAAAACTTTGTTAGGAATTATGTGATCCTTACTAGCTGGAAGTAAGGGAGTTGGGGCATGAAGTTGTTTCTAGGAGTTGGACACATACCATGTTTAGCTCAGTTCTGGGCATCTTTGAAATACCTATACAAACTTGTTCCTACATAGTAACTTGCAACTTTGAATGAGAATGTGCTTGCTTACAGCAACGTGCTACATGTTCTGATTGCCCGAATGGGAATCTGTGTCAAAATTTGTTAGGAATTATCTGATCCACACTAGCTGGAAGTAAGGGAGATGGGGCATGAAGTTATTTCTAGGAGTTGGACACATACCAAGTTTAGCTCAGTTCTGGGCATCTTTGAAATACCTATACAAACTTGTTCCTACATAGTAACTTGCAACTTTGAATGAGAATGTGCTTGCTTACAGCAACGTGCTATATGTTGTGAATGCCCGAATTGGGAATCTGTGTCAAAACTTTGTTAGGAATTATGTGATCCTTACTAGCTGGAAGTAAGGGAGATGGGGCATGAAGTTATTTCTAGGAGTTGGACACATACCAAGTTTAGCTCAGTTCTGGGCATCTTTGAAATACCTATACAAACTTGTTCCTACACAGTAACTTGCAACTTTGAATGAGAATGTGCTTGCTTACAGCAACGTGCTATATGTTCTGAATGCCCGAATTGGGAATCTGTGTCAAAACTTTGTTAGGAATTATGTGATCCTTACTAGCTGGAAGTAAGTGAGATGGGGCAAGAAGTTATTTCTAGGAGTTGGACACATACCAAGTTTAGCTCAGTTCTGGGCATCTTTGAAATACCTATACAAACTTGTTCCTACACAGTAACTTGCATCTTTGAATGAGAATGTGCTTGCTTACAGCAACGTGCTATATGTTCTGAATGCCCGAATTGGGAATCTGTGTCAAAACTTTGTTAGGAATTATGTGATCCTTACTAGCTGGAAGTAAGGGAGATGGGGCATGAAGTTATTTCTAGGAGTTGGACACATACCAAGTTTAGCTCAGTTCTGGGCATCTTTGAAATACCTATACAAACTTGTTCCTACATAGTAACTTGCAACTTTGAATGAGAATGTGCTTGCTTACAGCAACGTGCTATATGTTCTGAATGCCCGAATGGGAATCTGTGTCAAAACTTTGTTAGGAATTATGTGATCCTTACTAGCTGGAAGTAAGGGAGATGGGGCATGAAGTTATTTCTAGGAGTTGGACACATACCAAGTTTAGCTCAGTTCTGGGCATCTTTGAAATACCTATACAAACTTGTTCCTACACAGTAACTTGCAACTTTGAATGAGAATGTGCTTGCTTACAGCAACGTGCTATATGTTCTGAATGCCCGAATTGGGAATCTGTGTCAAATCTTTGTTAGGAATTATGTGATCCTTACTAGCTGGAAGTAAGGGAGATGGGGCAAGAAGTTATTTCTAGGAGTTGGACACATACCAAGTTTAGCTCAGTTCTGGGCATCTTTGAAATACCTATACAAACTTGTTCCTACACAGTAACTTGCATCTTTGAATGAGAATGTGCTTGCTTACAGCAACGTGCTATATGTTGTGAATGCCCGAATTGGGAATCTGTGTCAAAACTTTGTTAGGAATGATGTGATCCTTACAAGCTGGAAGTAAGGGAGATGGGGCATGAAGTTATTTCTAGGAGTTGGACACATACCAAGTTTAGCTCAGTTCTGGGCATCTTTGAAGTACCTATACAAACTTGTTCCTACATAGTAACTTGCAACTTTGAATGAGAATTTGCTTGCTTACAGCAACGTGCTATATGTTCTGAATTCCCGAATTGGGAATCTGTGTCAAAACTTTGTTAGAAATAATGTGATCCTTACTAGCTGGAAGTAAGGGAGATGGGGCATGAAGTTATTTCTAGGAGTTGGACACATACCAAGTTTAGCTCAGTTCTGGGCATCTTTGAAGTACCTATACAAACTTGTTCCTACATAGTAACTTGCAACTTTGAATGAGAATTTGCTTGCTTACAGCAACGTGCTATATGTTCTGAATTCCCGAATTGGGAATCTGTGTCAAAACTTTGTTAGAAATTATGTGATCCTTACTAGCTGGAAGTAAGGGAGATCAGGGCATGAAGTTATTTCTAGGAGTTGGACACATACCAAGTTTATCTCAGTTCTGGGCATCTTTGGAATACCTATACAAACTTGTTCCTACATAGTAACTTGCATCTTTGAATGAGAATGTGCTTGCTTACAGCAACGTGCTATATGTTCTGAATGCCTGAAAAGGGAATCTGTGTCAAAACTTTGTTAGGAATTATGTGATCCTTACTAGCTGGAAGTAAGGGAGATGGGGCATGAAGTTATTTCTAGGAGTTGGACACATACCAAGTGTAGCTCAGTTCTGGGCATCTTTGAAATACCTATACAAACTTGTTCCTACATAGTAACTTGCATCTTTGAATGAGAATGTGCTTTCTTACAGCAACGTGCTATATGTTGTGAATGCCAGAATTGGGAATCTGTGTCAAAACTTTGTTAGGAATTATGTGATCCTTACTAGCTGGAAGTAAGGGAGTTGGGGCATGAAGTTATTTCTAGGAGTTGGACACATACCAAGTTTAGCTCAGTTCTGGGCATCTTTGAAAGTCCTATTCAAACTTGTTCCTACATAGTAACTTGCAACTTTGAATGAGAATGTGCTTGCTTACAGCAACGTGCTATATGTTCTGAATGCCCGAATGGGAATCTGTGTCAAAACTTTGTTAGGAATTATGTGAACCACACTAGCTGGAAGTAAGGGAGATGGGGCATGAAGTTATTTCTAGGAGTTGGAGAAATACCAAGTTTAGCTCAGTTCTGGGCATCTTTGAAATACCTATACAAACTTGTTCCTACATAGTAACTTGCCACTTTGAATGAGAATGTGCTTGCTTACAGCAACGTGCTATATGTTCTGAATGCCCGAATAGGGAATCTGTGTCAAAACTTTGTTAGGAATTATGTGATCCTTACAAGCTGGAAGTAAGTGAGATGGGGCATGAAGTTATTTCTAGGAGTTGGACACATACCAAGTTTAGCTCAGTTCTGGGCATCTTTGAAATACCTATACAAACTTGTTCCTACATAGTAACTTGCATCTTTGAATGAGAATGTGCTTGCTTACAGCAACGTGCTATATGTTCTGAATGCCCGAATTGGGAATCTGTGTCAAAACTTTGTTAGGAATTATGTGATCCTTACTAGCTGGAAGTAAGGGAGTTGGGGCATGAAGTTATTTCTAGGAGTTGGACACATACCAAGTTTAGCTCAGTTCTGGGCATCTTTGAAATACCTATAAAAACTTGTTCCTACATAGTAACTTGCATCTTTGAATGAGAATGTGCTTTCTTACAGCAACGTGCTATATGTTGTGAATGCCCGAATTGGGAATCTGTGTCAAAACTTTGTTAGGAATTATGTGATCCTTACTAGCTGGAAGTAAGGGAGTTGGGGCATGAAGTTATTTCTAGGAGTTGGACACATACCAAGTTTAGCTCAGTTCTGGGCATCTTTGAATGTCCTATACAAACTTGTTCCTACATAGTAACTTGCATCTTTGAATGAGAATGTGCTTTCTTACAGCAACGTGCTATATGTTGTGAATGCCCGAATTGGGAATCTGTGTCAAAACTTTGTTAGGAATTATGTGATCCTTACTAGCTGGAAGTAAGGGAGTTGGAGCATGAAGTTATTTCTAGGAGTTGGACACATACCAAGTTTAGCTCAGTTCTGGGCATCTTTGAAAGTCCTATTCAAACTTGTTCCTGCATAGTAACTTGCAACTTTGAATGAGAATGTGCTTGCTTACAGCAACGTGCTATATGTTCTGAATGCCCGAATGGGAATCTGTGTCAAAACTTTGTTAGGAATTATGTGATCCACACTAGCTGGAAGTAAGGGAGTTGGGGCATGAAGTTATTTCTAGGAGTTGGACACATACAACGTTTAGCTCAGTTCTGGGCATCTTTGAAATACCTATACAAACTTGTTCCTACATAGTAACTTGCAACTTTGAATGAGAATGTGCTTGCTTACAGCAACGTGCTATATGTTCTGAATGCCCGAATTGGGAATCTGTGTCAAAACTTTGTTAGGAATTATGTGATCCTTACTAGCTGGAAGTAAGGGAGATGGGGCATGAAGTTATTTCTAGGAGTTGGACACATACCAAGTTTAGCTCAGTTCTGGGCATCTTTGAAATACCTATACAAACTTGTTCCTACATAGTAACTTGCATCTTTGAATGAGAATGTGCTTGCTTACAGCAACGTGCTATATGTTCTGAATGCCCGAATTGGGAATCTGTGTCAAAACTTTGTTAGGAATTATGTGATCCTTACTAGCTGGAAGTAAGGGAGATGGGGCATGAAGTTATTTCTAGGAGTTGGACACATACAACGTTTAGCTCAGTTCTGGGCATCTTTGAAATACCTATACAAACTTGTTCCTACATAGTAACTTGCCTCTTTGAATCAGAATGTGCTTGCTTACAGCAACGTGCTATATGTTCTGAATGCCCGAATTGGGAATCTGTGTCAAAACTTTGTTAGGAATTATGTGATCCTTACTAGCTGGAAGTAAGGGAGTTGGGGCATGAAGTTATTTCTAGGAGTTGGACACATACCAAGTTTAGCTCAGTTCTGGGCATCTTTGAAAGTCCTATGCAAACTTGTTCCTACATAGTAACTTGCATCTTTGAATGAGAATGTGCTTTCTTACAGCAACGTGCTATATGTTGTGAATGCCCGAATTGGGAATCTGTGTCAAAACTTTGTTAGGAATTATGTGATCCTTACTAGCTGGAAGTAAGGGAGTTGGGGCATGAAGTTATTTCTAGGAGTTGGACACATACCAAGTTTAGCTCAGTTCTGGGCATCTTTGAAAGTCCTATTCAAACTTGTTCCTACATAGTATCTTGCAACTTTGAATGAGAATGTGCTTTCTTACAGCAACGTGATATATGTTCTGAATGCCCGAATTGGGAATCTGTGTCAAAACTTTGTTAGGAATTATGTGATCCTTACTAGCTGGAATTAAGGGAGTTGGGGCATGAAGTTATTTCTAGGAGTTGGACACATACCAAGTTTAGCTCAGTTCTGGGCATCTTTGAAAGTCCTATTCAAACTTGTTCCTACATAGTAACTTGCAACTTTGAATGAGAATGTGCTTGCTTACAGCAACGTGCTATATGTTCTGAATGCCCGAATTGGGAATCTGTGTCAAAACTTTGTTAGGAATTATGTGATCCTTACTAGCTGGAAGTAAGGGAGTTGGGGCATGAAGTTGTTTCTAGGAGTTGGACACATACCATGTTTAGCTCAGTTCTGGGCATCTTTGAAATACCTATACAAACTTGTTCCTACATAGTAACTTGCAACTTTGAATGAGAATGTGCTTGCTTACAGTAACGTGCTATATGTTCTGAATGCCCGAATTGGGAATCTGTGTCAAAACTTTGTTAGTAATTATGTGATCCTTACTAGCTGGAAGTAAGTGAGATGGGGCATGAAGTTATTTCTATGAGTTGGACACATACCAAGTTTAGCTCAGTTCTGGGCATCTTTGAAATACCTATACAAACTTGTTCCTACATAGTAACTTGCAACTTTGAATGAGAATGTGCTTGCTTACAGCAACGTGCTATATGTTGTGAATGCCCGAATAGGGAATCTGTGTCAAAACTTTGTTAGGAATTATGTGATCCTTACTAGCTGGAAGTAAGGGAGTTGGGGCATGAAGTTGTTTCTAGGAGTTGGACACTTACCATGTTTAGCTCAGTTCTGGGCACTTTGAAATACCTATACAAACTTGTTCCTACATAGTAACTTGCAACTTTGAATGAGAATGTGCTTGCTTACAGCAACGTGCTATATGTTCTGAATGCCCGAATTGGGAATCTGTGTCAAAACTTTGTTAGGAATTATGTGATCCTTACTAGCTGTAAGTAAGTGAGATGGGGCATGAAGTTATTTCTAGGAGTTGGACACATACCAAGTTTAGCTCAGTTCTGGGCATCTTTGAAATACCTATACAAACTTGTTCCTACATAGTAACTTGCAACTTTGAATGAGAATGTGCTTGCTTACAGCAACGTGCTATATGTTCTGAATGCCCGAATTGGGAATCTGTGTCAAAACTTTGTTAGGAATTATGTGATCCTTACTAGCTGGAAGTAAGGGAGTTGGGGCATGAAGTTATTTCTAGGAGTTGGACACATACCAAGTTTAGCTCAGTTCTGGGCATCTTTGAAATACCTATACAAACTTGTTCCTACATAGTAACTTGCAACTTTGAATGAGAATGTGCTTGCTTACAGCAACGTGCTATATGTTCTGAATGCCCGAATAGGGAATCTGTGTCAAAACTTTGTTAGGAATTATGTGATCCTTACTAGCTGGAAGTAAGTGAGATGGGGCATGAAGTTATTTCTAGGAGTTGGACACATACCAAGTTTAGCTCAGTTCTGGGCATCTTTGAAATACCTATACAAACTTGTTCCTACATAGTAACTTGCATCTTTGAATGAGAATGTGCTTGCTTACAGCAACGTGCTATATGTTCTGAATGCCCGAATTGGGAATCTGTGTCAAAACTTTGTTAGGAATTATGTGATCCTTACTAGCTGGACGTAACGGAGTTTGGGCATGAAGTTATTTCTAGGAGTTGGACACATACCAAGTTTAGCTCAGTTCTGGGCATCTTTGAAATACCTATACAAACTTGTTCCTACATAGTAACTTGCATCTTTGAATGAGAATGTGCTTTCTTACAGCAACGTGCTATATGTTGTGAATGCCCGAATTGGGAATCTGTGTCAAAACTTTGTTAGGAATTATGTGATCCTTACTAGCTGGAAGTAAGGGAGTTGGGGCATGAAGTTATTTCTAGGAGTTGGACACATACCAAGTTTAGCTCAGTTCTGGGCATCTTTGAAAGTCCTATGCAAACTTGTTCCTACATAGTAACTTGCAACTTTGAATGAGAATGTGCTTTCTTACAGCAACGTGCTATATGTTGTGAATGCCCGAATTGGGAATCTGTGTCAAAACTTTGTTAGGAATTATGTGATCCTTACTAGCTGGAAGTAAGGGAGTTGGGGCATGAAGTTATTTCTAGGAGTTGGACACATACCAAGTTTAGCTCAGTTCTGGGCATCTTTGAAAGTCCTATTCAAACATGTTCCTACATAGTAACTTGCAACTTTGAATGAGAATGTGCTTTCTTACAGCAACGTGCTATATGTTCTGAATGCCCGAATTGGGAATCTGTGTCAAAACTTTGTTAGGAATTATGTGAACCACACTAGCTGGAAGTAAGGGAGATGGGGCATGAAGTTATTTCTAGGAGTTGGAGAAATACCAAGTTTAGCTCAGTTCTGGGCATCTTTGAAATACCTATACAAACTTGTTCCTACATAGTAACTTGCAACTTTGAATGAGAATGTGCTTGCTTACAGCAACGTGCTATATGTTCTGAATGCCCGAATAGGGAATCTGTGTCAAAACTTTGTTAGGAATTATGTGATCCTTACAAGCTGGAAGTAAGTGAGATGGGGCATGAAGTTATTTCTAGGAGTTGGACACATACCAAGTTTAGCTCAGTTCTGGGCATCTTTGAAATACCTATACAAACTTGTTCCTACATTGTAACTTGCATCTTTGAATGAGAATGTGCTTGCTTACAGCAACGTGCTATATGTTCTGAATGCCCGAATTGGGAATCTGTGTCAAAACTTTGTTAGGAATTATGTGATCCTTACTAGCTGGAAGTAAGGGAGTTGGGGCATGAAGTTATTTCTAGGAGTTGGACACATACCAAGTTTAGCTCAGTTCTGGGCATCTTTGAAAGTCCTATTCAAACTTGTTCCTACATAGTAACTTGCAACTTTGAATGAGAATGTGCTTTCTTACAGCAACGTGCTATATGTTCTGAATGCCCGAATTGGGAATCTGTGTCAAAACTTTGTTAGGAATTATGTGATCCTTACTAGCTGGAATTAAGGGAGTTGGGGCATGATGTTGTTTCTAGGAGTTGGACACATACCATGTTTAGCTCAGTTCTGGGCATCTTTGAAATACCTATACAAACTTGTTCCTACATAGTAACTTGCAACTTTGAATGAGAATGTGCTTGCTTACAGCAACGTGCTATATGTTCTGAATGCCAAAATGGGAATCTGTGTCAAAACTTTGTTAGGAATTATGTGAACCACACTAGCTGGAAGTAAGGGAGATGGGGCATGAAGTTATTTCTAGGAGTTGGAGAAATACCAAGTTTAGCTCAGTTCTGGGCATCTTTGAAATACCTATACAAACTTGTTCCTACATAGTAACTTGCCACTTTGAATGAGAATGTGCTTGCTTACAGCAACGTGCTATATGTTCTGAATGCCCGAATAGGGAATCTGTGTCAAAACTTTGTTAGGAATTATGTGATCCTTACAAGCTGGAAGTAAGTGAGATGGGGCATGAAGTTATTTCTAGGAGTTGGACACATACCAAGTTTAGCTCAGTTCTGGGCATCTTTGAAAGTCCTATTCAAACTTGTTCCTACATAGTAACTTGCAACTTTGAATGAGAATGTGCTTTCTTACAGCAACGTGCTATATGTTCTGAATGCCCGAATTGGGAATCTGTGTCAAAACTTTGTTAGGAATTATGTGATCCTTACTAGCTGGAATTAAGGGAGTTGGGGCATGAAGTTGTTTCTAGGAGTTGGACACATACCATGTTTAGCTCAGTTCTGGGCATCTTTGAAATACCTATACAAACTTGTTCCTACATAGTAACTTGCAACTTTGAATGAGAATGTGCTTGCTTACAGCAACGTGCTATATGTTCTGAATGCCCGAATGGGAATCTGTGTCAAAACTTTGTTAGGAATTATGTGAACCACACTAGCTGGAAGTAAGGGAGATGGGGCATGAAGTTATTTCTAGGAGTTGGAGAAATACCAAGTTTAGCTCAGTTCTGGGCATCTTTGAAATACCTATACAAACTTGTTCCTACATAGTAACTTGCCACTTTGAATGAGAATGTGCTTGCTTACAGCAACGTGCTATATGTTCTGAATGCCCGAATAGGGAATCTGTGTCAAAACTTTGTTAGGAATTATGTGATCCTTACAAGCTGGAAGTAAGTGAGATGGGGCATGAAGTTATTTCTAGGAGTTGGACACATACCAAGTTTAGCTCAGTTCTGGGCATCTTTGAAATACCTATACAAACTTGTTCCTACATAGTAACTTGCAACTTTGAATGAGAGTGTGCTTGCTTACAGCAACGTGCTATATGTTCTGAATGCCCGAATTGGGAATCTGTGTCAAAACTTTGTTAGGAATTATGTGATCCTTACTAGCTGGAAGTAAGGGAGTTGGGGCATGAAGTTATTTCTAGGAGTTGGACACATACCAAGTTTAGCTCAGTTCTGGGCATCTTTGAAATACCTATACAAACTTGTTCCTACATAGTAACTTGCAACTTTGAATGAGAATGTGCTTGCTTACAGCAACGTGCTATATGTTCTGAATGCCCGAATAGGGAATCTGTGTCAAAACTTTGTTAGGAATTATGTGATCCTTACTAGCTGGAAGTAAGTGAGATGGGGCATGAAGTTATTTCTAGGAGTTGGACACATACCAAGTTTAGCTCAGTTCTGGGCATCTTTGAAATACCTATACAAACTTGTTCCTACATAGTAACTTGCATCTTTGAATGAGAATGTGCTTGCTTACAGCAACGTGCTATATGTTCTGAATGCCCGAATTGGGAATCTGTGTCAAAACTTTGTTAGGAATTATGTGATCCTTACTAGCTGGACGTAACGGAGTTTGGGCATGAAGTTATTTCTAGGAGTTGGACACATACCAAGTTTAGCTCAGTTCTGGGCATCTTTGAAATACCTATACAAACTTGTTCCTACATAGTAACTTGCATCTTTGAATGAGAATGTGCTTTCTTACAGCAACGTGCTATATGTTGTGAATGCCCGAATTGGGAATCTGTGTCAAAACTTTGTTAGGAATTATGTGATCCTTACTAGCTGGAAGTAAGGGAGTTGGGGCATGAAGTTATTTCTAGGAGTTGGACACATACCAAGTTTAGCTCAGTTCTGGGCATCTTTGAAAGTCCTATGCAAACTTGTTCCTACATAGTAACTTGCAACTTTGAATGAGAATGTGCTTTCTTACAGCAACGTGCTATATGTTGTGAATGCCCGAATTGGGAATCTGTGTCAAAACTTTGTTAGGAATTATGTGATCCTTACTAGCTGGAAGTAAGGGAGTTGGGGCATGAAGTTATTTCTAGGAGTTGGACACATACCAAGTTTAGCTCAGTTCTGGGCATCTTTGAAAGTCCTATTCAAACATGTTCCTACATAGTAACTTGCAACTTTGAATGAGAATGTGCTTTCTTACAGCAACGTGCTATATGTTCTGAATGCCCGAATTGGGAATCTGTGTCAAAACTTTGTTAGGAATTATGTGATCCTTACTAGCTGGAATTAAGGGAGTTGGGGCATGAAGTTATTTCTAGGAGTTGGACACATACCAAGTTTAGCTCAGTTCTGGGCATCTTTGAAAGTCCTATTCAAACTTGTTCCTACATAGTAACTTGCAACTTTGAATGAGAATGTGCTTTCTTACAGCAACGTGCTATATGTTCTGAATGCCCGAATTGGGAATCTGTGTCAAAACTTTGTTAGGAATTATGTGATCCTTACTAGCTGGAATTAAGGGAGTTGGGGCATGAAGTTGTTTCTAGGAGTTGGACACATACCATGTTTAGCTCAGTTCTGGGCATCTTTGAAATACCTATACAAACTTGTTCCTACATAGTAACTTGCAACTTTGAATGAGAATGTGCTTGCTTACAGCAACGTGCTATATGTTCTGAATGCCCGAATGGGAATCTGTGTCAAAACTTTGTTAGGAATTATGTGAACCACACTAGCTGGAAGTAAGGGAGATGGGGCATGAAGTATTTCTAGGAGTTGGAGAAATACCAAGTTTAGCTCAGTTCTGGGCATCTTTGAAATACCTATACAAACTTGTTCCTACATAGTAACTTGCAACTTTGAATGAGAATGTGCTTGCTTACAGCAACGTGCTATATGTTCTGAATGCCCGAATAGGGAATCTGTGTCAAAACTTTGTTAGGAATTATGTGATCCTTACAAGCTGGAAGTAAGTGAGATGGGGCATGAAGTTATTTCTAGGAGTTGGACACATACCAAGTTTAGCTCAGTTCTGGGCATCTTTGAAATACCTATACAAACTTGTTCCTACATTGTAACTTGCATCTTTGAATGAGAATGTGCTTGCTTACAGCAACGTGCTATATGTTCTGAATGCCCGAATTGGGAATCTGTGTCAAAACTTTGTTAGGAATTATGTGATCCTTACTAGCTGGAAGTAAGGGAGTTGGGGCATGAAGTTATTTCTAGGAGTTGGACACATACCAAGTTTAGCTCAGTTCTGGGCATCTTTGAAAGTCCTATTCAAACATGTTCCTACATAGTAACTTGCAACTTTGAATGAGAATGTGCTTTCTTACAGCAACGTGCTATATGTTCTGAATGCCCGAATTGGGAATCTGTGTCAAAACTTTGTTAGGAATTATGTGATCCTTACTAGCTGGAATTAAGGGAGTTGGGGCATGAAGTTGTTTCTAGGAGTTGGACACATACCATGTTTAGCTCAGTTCTGGGCATCTTTGAAATACCTATACAAACTTGTTCCTACATAGTAACTTGCAACTTTGAATGAGAATGTGCTTGCTTACAGCAACGTGCTATATGTTCTGAATGCCCGAATGGGAATCTGTGTCAAAACTTTGTTAGGAATTATGTGAACCACACTAGCTGGAAGTAAGGGAGATGGGGCATGAAGTTATTTCTAGGAGTTGGAGAAATACCAAGTTTAGCTCAGTTCTGGGCATCTTTGAAATACCTATACAAACTTGTTCCTACATAGTAACTTGCCACTTTGAATGAGAATGTGCTTGCTTACAGCAACGTGCTATATGTTCTGAATGCCCGAATAGGGAATCTGTGTCAAAACTTTGTTAGGAATTATGTGATCCTTACAAGCTGGAAGTAAGTGAGATGGGGCATGAAGTTATTTCTAGGAGTTGGACACATACCAAGTTTAGCTCAGTTCTGGGCATCTTTGAAAGTCCTATTCAAACTTGTTCCTACATAGTAACTTGCAACTTTGAATGAGAATGTGCTTTCTTACAGCAACGTGCTATATGTTCTGAATGCCCGAATTGGGAATCTGTGTCAAAACTTTGTTAGGAATTATGTGATCCTTACTAGCTGGAATTAAGGGAGTTGGGGCATGAAGTTGTTTCTAGGAGTTGGACACATACCATGTTTAGCTCAGTTCTGGGCATCTTTGAAATACCTATACAAACTTGTTCCTACATAGTAACTTGCAACTTTGAATGAGAATGTGCTTGCTTACAGCAACGTGCTATATGTTCTGAATGCCCGAATGGGAATCTGTGTCAAAACTTTGTTAGGAATTATGTGAACCACACTAGCTGGAAGTAAGGGAGATGGGGCATGAAGTTATTTCTAGGAGTTGGAGAAATACCAAGTTTAGCTCAGTTCTGGGCATCTTTGAAATACCTATACAAACTTGTTCCTACATAGTAACTTGCCACTTTGAATGAGAATGTGCTTGCTTACAGCAACGTGCTATATGTTCTGAATGCCCGAATAGGGAATCTGTGTCAAAACTTTGTTAGGAATTATGTGATCCTTACAAGCTGGAAGTAAGTGAGATGGGGCATGAAGTTATTTCTAGGAGTTGGACACATACCAAGTTTAGCTCAGTTCTGGGCATCTTTGAAATACCTATACAAACTTGTTCCTACATAGTAACTTGCATCTTTGAATGAGAATGTGCTTGCTTACAGCAACGTGCTATATGTTCTGAATGCCCGAATTGGGAATCTGTGTCAAAACTTTGTTAGGAATTATGTGATCCTTACTAGCTGGAAGTAAGGGAGTTGGGGCATGAAGTTATTTCTAGGAGTTGGACACATACCAAGTTTAGCTCAGTTCTGGGCATCTTTGAAATACCTATAAAAACTTGTTCCTACATAGTAACTTGCATCTTTGAATGAGAATGTGCTTGCTTACAGCAACGTGCTATATGTTCTGAATGCCCGAATTGGGAATCTGTGTCAAAACTTTGTTAGGAATTATGTGATCCTTACTAGCTGGAAGTAAGGGAGTTGGGGCATGAAGTTATTTCTAGGAGTTGGACACATACCAAGTTTAGCTCAGTTCTGGGCATCTTTGAAAGTCCTATACAAACTTGTTCCTACATAGTAACTTGCATCTTTGAATGAGAATGTGCTTTCTTACAGCAACGTGCTATATGTTGTGAATGCCCGAATTGGGAATCTGTGTCAAAACTTTGTTAGGAATTATGTGATCCTTACTAGCTGGACGTAACGGAGTTTGGGCATGAAGTTATTTCTAGGAGTTGGACACATACCAAGTTTAGCTCAGTTCTGGGCATCTTTGAAATACCTATACAAACTTGTTCCTACATAGTAACTTGCATCTTTGAATGAGAATGTGCTTTCTTACAGCAACGTGCTATATGTTGTGAATGCCCGAATTGGGAATCTGTGTCAAAACTTTGTTAGGAATTATGTGATCCTTACTAGCTGGAAGTAAGGGAGTTGGGGCATGAAGTTATTTCTAGGAGTTGGACACATACCAAGTTTAGCTCAGTTCTGGGCATCTTTGAAAGTCCTATGCAAACTTGTTCCTACATAGTAACTTGCAACTTTGAATGAGAATGTGCTTTCTTACAGCAACGTGCTATATGTTGTGAATGCCCGAATTGGGAATCTGTGTCAAAACTTTGTTAGGAATTATGTGATCCTTACTAGCTGGAAGTAAGGGAGTTGGGGCATGAAGTTATTTCTAGGAGTTGGACACATACCAAGTTTAGCTCAGTTCTGGGCATCTTTGAAAGTCCTATTCAAACATGTTCCTACATAGTAACTTGCAACTTTGAATGAGAATGTGCTTTCTTACAGCAACGTGCTATATGTTCTGAATGCCCGAATTGGGAATCTGTGTCAAAACTTTGTTAGGAATTATGTGATCCTTACTAGCTGGAATTAAGGGAGTTGGGGCATGAAGTTATTTCTAGGAGTTGGACACATACCAAGTTTAGCTCAGTTCTGGGCATCTTTGAAAGTCCTATTCAAACTTGTTCCTACATAGTAACTTGCAACTTTGAATGAGAATGTGCTTTCTTACAGCAACGTGCTATATGTTCTGAATGCCCGAATTGGGAATCTGTGTCAAAACTTTGTTAGGAATTATGTGATCCTTACTAGCTGGAATTAAGGGAGTTGGGGCATGAAGTTGTTTCTAGGAGTTGGACACATACCATGTTTAGCTCAGTTCTGGGCATCTTTGAAATACCTATACAAACTTGTTCCTACATAGTAACTTGCAACTTTGAATGAGAATGTGCTTGCTTACAGCAACGTGCTATATGTTCTGAATGCCCGAATGGGAATCTGTGTCAAAACTTTGTTAGGAATTATGTGAACCACACTAGCTGGAAGTAAGGGAGATGGGGCATGAAGTTATTTCTAGGAGTTGGAGAAATACCAAGTTTAGCTCAGTTCTGGGCATCTTTGAAATACCTATACAAACTTGTTCCTACATAGTAACTTGCAACTTTGAATGAGAATGTGCTTGCTTACAGCAACGTGCTATATGTTCTGAATGCCCGAATAGGGAATCTGTGTCAAAACTTTGTTAGGAATTATGTGATCCTTACAAGCTGGAAGTAAGTGACATGGGGCATGAAGTTATTTCTAGGAGTTGGACACATACCAAGTTTAGCTCAGTTCTGGGCATCTTTGAAATACCTATACAAACTTGTTCCTACATTGTAACTTGCATCTTTGAATGAGAATGTGCTTTCTTACAGCAACGTGCTATATGTTCTGAATGCCCGAATTGGGAATCTGTGTCAAAACTTTGTTAGGAATTATGTGATCCTTACTAGCTGGAATTAAGGGAGTTGGGGCATGAAGTTGTTTCTAGGAGTTGGACACATACCATGTTTAGCTCAGTTCTGGGCATCTTTGAAATACCTATACAAACTTGTTCCTACATAGTAACTTGCAACTTTGAATGAGAATGTGCTTGCTTACAGCAACGTGCTATATGTTCTGAATGCCCGAATGGGAATCTGTGTCAAAACTTTGTTAGGAATTATGTGAACCACACTAGCTGGAAGTAAGGGAGATGGGGCATGAAGTTATTTCTAGGAGTTGGAGAAATACCAAGTTTAGCTCAGTTCTGGGCATCTTTGAAATACCTATACAAACTTGTTCCTACATAGTAACTTGCCACTTTGAATGAGAATGTGCTTGCTTACAGCAACGTGCTATATGTTCTGAATGCCCGAATAGGGAATCTGTGTCAAAACTTTGTTAGGAATTATGTGATCCTTACAAGCTGGAAGTAAGTGAGATGGGGCATGAAGTTATTTCTAGGAGTTGGACACATACCAAGTTTAGCTCAGTTCTGGGCATCTTTGAAATACCTATACAAACTTGTTCCTACATAGTAACTTGCATCTTTGAATGAGAATGTGCTTGCTTACAGCAACGTGCTATATGTTCTGAATGCCCGAATTGGGAATCTGTGTCAAAACTTTGTTAGGAATTATGTGATCCTTACTAGCTGGAAGTAAGGGAGTTGGGGCATGAAGTTATTTCTAGGAGTTGGACACATACCAAGTTTAGCTCAGTTCTGGGCATCTTTGAAATACCTATAAAAACTTGTTCCTACATAGTAACTTGCATCTTTGAATGAGAATGTGCTTTCTTACAGCAACGTGCTATATGTTGTGAATGCCCGAATTGGGAATCTGTGTCAAAACTTTGTTAGGAATTATGTGATCCTTACTAGCTGGAAGTAAGGGAGTTGGGGCATGAAGTTATTTCTAGGAGTTGGACACATACCAAGTTTAGCTCAGTTCTGGGCATCTTTGAAAGTCCTATACAAACTTGTTCCTACATAGTAACTTGCATCTTTGAATGAGAATGTGCTTTCTTACAGCAACGTGCTATATGTTGTGAATGCCCGAATTGGGAATCTGTGTCAAAACTTTGTTAGGAATTATGTGATCCTTACTAGCTGGAAGTAAGGGAGATGGGGCATGAAGTTATTTCTAGGAGTTGGACACATACCAAGTTTAGCTCAGTTCTGGGCATCTTTGAAAGTCCTATTCAAACTTGTTCCTGCATAGTAACTTGCAACTTTGAATGAGAATGTGCTTGCTTACAGCAACGTGCTATATGTTCTGAATGCCCGAATGGGAATCTGTGTCAAAACTTTGTTAGGAATTATGTGATCCACACTAGCTGGAAGTAAGGGAGTTGGGGCATGAAGTTATTTCTAGGAGTTGGACACATACAACGTTTAGCTCAGTTCTGGGCATCTTTGAAATACCTATACAAACTTGTTCCTACATAGTAACTTGCAACTTTGAATGAGAATGTGCTTGCTTACAGCAACGTGCTATATGTTCTGAATGCCCGAATTGGGAATCTGTGTCAAAACTTTGTTAGGAATTATGTGATCCTTACTAGCTGGAAGTAAGGGAGATGGGGCATGAAGTTATTTCTAGGAGTTGGACACATACCAAGTTTAGCTCAGTTCTGGGCATCTTTGAAATACCTATACAAACTTGTTCCTACATAGTAACTTGCATCTTTGAATGAGAATGTGCTTGCTTACAGCAACGTGCTATATGTTCTGAATGCCCGAATTGGGAATCTGTGTCAAAACTTTGTTAGGAATTATGTGATCCTTACTAGCTGGAAGTAAGGGAGATGGGGCATGAAGTTATTTCTAGGAGTTGGACACATACCAAGTTTAGCTCAGTTCTGGGCATCTTTGAAATACCTATACAAACTTGTTCCTACATAGTAACTTGCATCTTTGAATGAGAATGTGCTTGCTTACAGCAACGTGCTATATGTTGTGAATGCCCGAATTGGGAATCTGTGTCAAAACTTTGTTAGGAATTATGTGATCCTTACTAGCTGGAAGTAAGGGTGTTGGGGCATGAAGTTCTTTCTAGGAGTTGGACACATACCAAGTTTAGCTCAGTTCTGGGCATCTTTGAAAGTCCTATGCAAACTTGTTCCTACATAGTAACTTGCATCTTTGAATGAGAATGTGCTTGCTTACAGCAACGTGCTATATGTTGTGAATGCCCGAATTGGGAATCTGTGTCAAAACTTTGTTAGGAATTATGTGATCCTTACTAGCTGGAAGTAAGGGAGTTGGGGCATGAAGTTATTTCTAGGAGTTGGACACATACCAAGTTTAGCTCAGTTCTGGGCATCTTTGAAAGTCCTATGCAAACTTGTTCCTACATAGTATCTTGCAACTTTGAATGAGAATGTGCTTTCTTACAGCAACGTGCTATATGTTCTGAATGCCCGAATTGGGAATCTGTGTCAAAACTTTGTTAGGAATTATGTGATCCTTACTAGCTGGAATTAAGGGAGTTGGGGCATGAAGTTATTTCTAGGAGTTGGACACATACCAAGTTTAGCTCAGTTCTGGGCATCTTTGAAAGTCCTATTCAAACTTGTTCCTACATAGTAACTTGCAACTTTGAATGAGAATGTGCTTTCTTACAGCAACGTGCTATATGTTCTGAATGCCCGAATTGGGAATCTGTGTCAAAACTTTGTTAGGAATTATGTGATCCTTACTAGCTGGAAGTAAGGGAGTTGGGGCATGAAGTTGTTTCTAGGAGTTGGACACATACCATGTTTAGCTCAGTTCTGGGCATCTTTGAAATACCTATACAAACTTGTTCCTACATAGTAACTTGCAACTTTGAATGAGAATGTGCTTGCTTACAGCAACGTGCTATATGTTGTGAATGCCCGAATAGGGAATCTGTGTCAAAACTTTGTTAGGAATTATGTGATCCTTACTAGCTGGAAGTAAGGGAGTTGGGGCATGAAGTTGTTTCTAGGAGTTGGACACTTACCATGTTTAGCTCAGTTCTGGGCACTTTGAAATACCTATACAAACTTGTTCCTACATAGTAACTTGCAACTTTGAATGAGAATGTGCTTGCTTACAGCAACGTGCTATATGTTCTGAATGCCCGAATTGGGAATCTGTGTCAAAACTTTGTTAGGAATTATGTGATCCTTACTAGCTGGAAGTAAGGGAGATGGGGCATGAAGTTATTTCTAGGAGTTGGACACATACAACGTTTAGCTCAGTTCTGGGCATCTTTGAAATACCTATACAAACTTGTTCCTACATAGTAACATGCAACTTTGAATGAGAATGTGCTTGCTTACAGCAACGTACTATATGTTCTGAATGCCCGAATAGGGAATCTGTGTCAAAACTTTGTTAGGAATTATGTGATCCTTACTAGCTGTAAGTAAGTGAGATGGGGCATGAAGTTATTTCTAGGAGTTGGACACATACCAAGTTTAGCTCAGTTCTGGGCATCTTTGAAATACCTATACAAACTTGTTCCTACATAGTAACTTGCAACTTTGAATGAGAATGTGCTTGCTTACAGCAACGTGCTATATGTTCTGAATGCCCGAATTGGGAATCTGTGTCAAAACTTTGTTAGGAATTATGTGATCCTTACTAGCTGGAAGTAAGGGAGATGGGGCATGAAGTTATTTCTAGGAGTTGGACACATACCAAGTTTAGCTCAGTTCTGGGCATCTTTGAAATACCTATACAAACTTGTTCCTACATAGTAACTTGCAACTTTGAATGAGAATGTGCTTGCTTACAGCAACGTGCTATATGTTCTGAATGCCCGAATAGGGAATCTGTGTCAAAACTTTGTTAGGAATTATGTGATCCTTACTAGCTGGAAGTAAGTGAGATGGGGCATGAAGTTATTTCTAGGAGTTGGACACATACCAAGTTTAGCTCAGTTCTGGGCATCTTTGAAATACCTATACAAACTTGTTCCTACATAGTAACTTGCATCTTTGAATGAGAATGTGCTTGCTTACAGCAACGTGCTATATGTTCTGAATGCCCGAATTGGGAATCTGTGTCAAAACTTTGTTAGGAATTATGTGATCCTTACTAGCTGGACGTAACGGAGTTTGGGCATGAAGTTATTTCTAGGAGTTGGACACATACCAAGTTTAGCTCAGTTCTGGGCATCTTTGAAATACCTATACAAACTTGTTCCTACATAGTAACTTGCATCTTTGAATGAGAATGTGCTTTCTTACAGCAACGTGCTATATGTTGTGAATGCCCGAATTGGGAATCTGTGTCAAAACTTTGTTAGGAATTATGTCACTCCCTTACTAGCTGGAAGTAAGGGAGTTGGGGCATGAAGTTATTTCTAGGAGTTGGACACATACCAAGTTTAGCTCAGTTCTGGGCATCTTTGAAAGTCCTATGCAAACTTGTTCCTACATAGTAACTTGCAACTTTGAATGAGAATGTGCTTTCTTACAGCAACGTGCTATATGTTGTGAATGCCCGAATTGGGAATCTGTGTCAAAACTTTGTTAGGAATTATGTGATCCTTACTAGCTGGAAGTAAGGGAGTTGGGGCATGAAGTTATTTCTAGGAGTTGGACACATACCAAGTTTAGCTCAGTTCTGGGCATCTTTGAAAGTCCTATTCAAACATGTTCCTACATAGTAACTTGCAACTTTGAATGAGAATGTGCTTGCTTACAGCAACGTGCTATATGTTCTGAATGCCCGAATTGGGAATCTGTGTCAAAACTTTGTTAGGAATTATGTGATCCTTACTAGCTGGAATTAAGGGAGTTGGGGCATGAAGTTATTTCTAGGATTTGGACACATACCAAGTTTAGCTCAGTTCTGGGCATCTTTGAAAGTCCTATTCAAACTTGTTCCTACATAGTAACTTGCAACTTTGAATGAGAATGTGCTTTCTTACAGCAACGTGCTATATGTTCTGAATGCCCGAATTGGGAATCTGTGTCAAAACTTTGTTAGGAATTATGTGATCCTTACTAGCTGGAATTAAGGGAGTTGGGGCATGAAGTTGTTTCTAGGAGTTGGACACATACCATGTTTAGCTCAGTTCTGGGCATCTTTGAAATACCTATACAAACTTGTTCCTACATAGCAACTTGCAACTTTGAATGAGAATGTGCTTGCTTACAGCAACGTGCTATATGTTCTGAATGCCCGAATGGGAATCTGTGTCAAAACTTTGTTAGGAATTATGTGAACCACACTAGCTGGAAGTAAGGGAGATGGGGCATGAAGTTATTTCTAGGAGTTGGAGAAATACCAAGTTTAGCTCAGTTCTGGGCATCTTTGAAATACCTATACAAACTTGTTCCTACATAGTAACTTGCAACTTTGAATGAGAATGTGCTTGCTTACAGCAACGTGCTATATGTTCTGAATGCCCGAATAGGGAATCTGTGTCAAAACTTTGTTAGGAATTATGTGATCCTTACTAGCTGGAAGTAAGGGAGATGGGGCATGAAGTTATTTCTAGGAGTTGGACACATACCAAGTTTAGCTCAGTTCTGGGCATCTTTGAAATACCTATACAAACTTGTTCCTACACAGTAACTTGCAACTTTGAATGAGAATGTGCTTGCTTACAGCAACGTGCTATATGTTCTGAATGCCCGAATTGGGAATCTGTGTCAAAACTTTGTTAGGAATTATGTGATCCTTACTAGCTGGAAGTAAGGGAGATGGGGCAAGAAGTTATTTCTAGGAGTTGGACACATACCAAGTTTAGCTCAGTTCTGGGCATCTTTGAAATACCTATACAAACTTGTTCCTACACAGTAACTTGCATCTTTGAATGAGAATGTGCTTGCTTACAGCAACGTGCTATATGTTGTGAATGCCCGAATTGGGAATCTGTGTCAATACTTTGTTAGGAATTATGTGATCCTTACTAGCTGGAAGTAAAGGAGATGGGGCATGAAGTTATTTCTAGGAGTTGGACACATACCAAGTTTAGCTCAGTTCTGGGCATCTTTGAAATACCTATTCAAACTTGTTCCTACATAGTAACTTGCAACTTTGAATGAGAATGTGCTTTCTTACAGCAACGTGCTATGTGTTCTGAATGCCCGAATGGGAATCTGTGTCAAAACTTTGTTAGGAATTATGTGATCCTTACTAGCTGGAAGTAAGGGAGTTGGGGCAAGAAGTTGTTTCTAGGAGTTGGACACATACCATGTTTAGCTCAGTTCTGGGCATCTTTGAAATACCTATACAAACTTGTTCCTACATAGTAACTTGCAACTTTGAATGAGAATGTGCTTGCTTACAGCAACGTGCTATATGTTCTGAATGCCCGAATGGGAATCTGTGTCAAAACTTTGTTAGGAATTATGTGATCCTTACTAGCTGGAAGTAAGGGAGTTGGGGCATGAAGTTGTTTCTAGGAGTTGGACACATACCAAGTTTATCTCATTTCTGGGCATCTTTGAAATACCTATACAAACTTGTTCCTACATAGTAACTTGCATCTTTGAATGAGAATGTGCTTTCTTAAGCAACGTGCTATATGTTGTGAATGCCCGAATTGGGAATCTGTGTCAAAACTTTGTTAGGAATTATGTGATCCTTATTAGCTGGAAGTAAGGGAGTTGGGGCATGAAGGTATTTCTAGGAGTTGGACACATACCAAGTTTAGCACAGTTCTGGGCATCTTTGAAATACCTATACAAACTTGTTCCTACAGAGTAACTTGCAACTTTGAATGAGAATGTGCTTGCTTACAGCAACGTGCTATACGTTCTGAATGCCCGAATTGGGAATCTGTGTCAAAACTTTGTTAGGAATTATGTGATCCTTACTAGCTGGAAGTAAGGGAGATGGGGCATGAAGTTATTTCTAGGAGTTGAACACATACCAAGTTTAGCTCAGTTCTGGGCATCTTTGAAATACCTATACAAACTTGTTACTACACAGTAACTTGCAACTTTGAATGAGAATGTGCTTGCTTACAGCAACGTGCTATATGTTCTGAATGTCCGAATTGGGAATCTGTGTCAAAACTTTGTTAGGAATTATGTGATCCTTACTAGCTGGAAGTAAGGGAGATGGGGCATGAAGTTATTTCTAGGAGTTGGACACATACCAAGTTTAGCTCAGTTCTGGGCATCTTTGAAATACCTATACAAACTTGTTCCTACATAGTAACTTGCATCTTTGAATGAGAATGTGCTTGCTTACAGCAACGTGCTATATGTTGTGAATGCCCGAACTGGGAATCTGTGTCAAAACTTTGTTAGGAATTATGTGATCCTTACTAGCTGGAAGTAAGGGAGTTGGGGCATGAAGTTGTTTCTAGGAGTTGGACACATACCATGTTTAGCTCAGTTCTGGGCATCTTTGAAATACCTATACAAACTTGTTCCTACATAGTAACTTGCAACTTTGAATGAGAATGTGCTTGCTTACAGCAACGTGCTATATGTTCTGAATGCCCGAATTGGGAATGTGTGTCAAAACTTTGTTAGGAATTATGTGATCCTTACTAGCTGGAAGTAAGGGAGATGGGGCATGAAGTTATTTCTAGGAGTTGGACACATACCAAGTTTAGCTCAGTTCTGGGCATCTTTGAAATACCTATACAAACTTGTTCCTACATAGTAACTTGCATCTTTGAATGAGAATGTGCTTGCTTACAGCAACGTCCTATATGTTCTGAATGCCCGAATTGGGAATCTGTGTCAAAACTTTGTTAGGAATTATGTGATCCTTACTAGCTGGAAGTAAGGGAGTTGGGGCATGAAGTTATTTCTAGGAGTTGGACACATACAACGTTTAGCTCAGTTCTGGGCATCCTTGAAATACCTATACACACTTGTTCCTACATAGTAACTTGCAACTTTGAATGAGAATGTGCTTGCTTACAGCAACGTGCTATATGTTCTGAATGCCCGAATTGGGAATCTGTGTCAAAACTTTGTTAGGAATTATGTGATTCTTACTAGCTGGAAGTAAGGGAGATGGGGCATGAAGTTATTTCTAGGAGTTGGACACATACCAAGTTTAGCTCAGTTCTGGGCATCTTTGAAAGTCCTATTCAAACTTGTTCCTACATAGTAACTTGCAACTTTGAATGAGAATGTGCTTTCTTACAGCAACGTGCTATATGTTCTGAATGCCCGAATTGGGAATCTGTGTCAAAACTTTGTTAAGAATTATGTGATCCTTACTAGCTGGAATTAAGGGAGTTGGGGCATGAAGTTATTTCTAGGAGTTGGACACATACCAAGTTTAGCTCAGTTCTGGGCATCTTTCAAATACCTATACAAACTTGTTCCTACTTAGTAACTTGCAACTTTGAATGAGAATGTGCTTGCTTAGAGCAACGTGCTATATGTTCTGAATGCCAGAATGGGAATCTGTGTCAAAACTTTGTTAGGAATGATGTGATCCTTACTAGCTGGAAGTAAGGGAGATGGGGCATGAAGTTATTTCTAGGAGTTGGAGACATACCAAGTTTAGCTCAGTTCTGGGCATCTTTGAAAAACCTATACAAACTTGTTCCTACACAGTAACTAGCAACTTTGAATGAGAATGTGCTTGCTTACAGCAACGTGCTATATGTTCTGAATGCCCGAATTGGGAATCTGTGTCAAAACTTTGTTAGGAATTATGTGATCCTTACTAGCTGGAAGTAAGGGAGATGGGGCATGAAGTTATTTCTAGGAGTTGGACACATACCAAGTTTAGCTCAGTTCTGGGCATCTTTGAAATACCTATACAAACTTGTTCCTACACAGTAACTTGCAACTTTCAATGAGAATGTGCTTGCTTACAGCAACGTGCTATATGTTCTGAATGCCCGAATTTGGAATCTGTGTCAAAACTTTGTTAGGAATTATGTGATCCTTACTAGCTGGAAGTAAGGGAGATGGGGCAAGAAGTTATTTCTAGGAGTTGGACACATACCAAGTTTAGCTCAGTTCTGGGCATCTTTGAAATACCTATACAAACTTGTTCCTACACAGTAACTTGCATCTTTGAATGAGAATGTGCTTGCTTACAGCAACGTGCTATATGTTGTGAATGCCCGAATTGGGAATCTGTGTCAAAACTTTGTTAGGAATTATGTGATCCTTACTAGCTGGAAGTAAGGGAGATGGGGCATGAAGTTATTTCTAGGAGTTGGACACATACCAAGTTTAGCTCAGTTCTGGGCATCTTTGAAATACCTATACAAACTTGTTCCTACATAGTAACTTGCAACTTTGAATGAGAATGTGCTTGCTTACAGCAACGTGCTATATGTTCTGAATGCCCGATTTGGGAATCTGTGTCAAAACTTTGTTAGGAATTATGTGATCCTTACTAGCTGGAAGTAAGGGAGATGGAGCATGAAGTTATTTCTAAGAGTTGGACACATACCAAGTTTAGCTCAGTTCTGGGCATCTTTGAAATACCTATACAAACTTGTTCCTACATAGTAACTTGCAACTTTGAATGAGAATGTGCTTGCTTACAGCAACGTGCTATATGTTCTGAATGCCCGAATTGGGAATCTGTGTCAAAACTTTGTTAGGAATTATGTGATCCTTACTAGCTGGAAGTAAGGGAGATGGGGCATGAAGTTATTTCTAGGAGTTGGACACAACCAAGTTTAGCTCAGTTCTGGCCATCTTTGAAATACCTATACAAACTTGTTCCTACATAGTAACTTGCATCTTTGAATGAGAATGTGCTTGCTTACAGCAACGTGCTATATGTTCTGAATGCCCGAATTGGGAATCTGTGTCAAAACTTTGTTAGGAATTATGTGATCCTTACTAGCTGGAAGTAAGGGAGATGGGGCAAGAAGTTATTTCTAGGAGTTGGACATATACCAAGTTTAGCTCAGTTCTGGGCATCTTTGAAATACCTATACAAACTTGTTCCTACACAGTAACTTGCATCTTTGAATGAGAATGTGCTTGCTTACAGCAACGTGCTATATGTTGTGAATGCCCGAATTGGGAATCTGTGTCAATACTTTGTTAGGAATTATGTGATCCTTACTAGCTGGAAGTAAGGGAGATGGGGCATGAAGTTATTTCTAGGAGTTGGACACATACCAAGTTTAGCTCAGTTCTGGGCATCTTTGAAATACCTATTCAAACTTGTTCCTACATAGTAACTTGCAACTTTGAATGAGAATGTGCTTTCTTACAGCAACGTGCTATGTGTTCTGAATGCCCGAATGGGAATCTGTGTCAAAACTTTGTTAGGAATTATGTGATCCTTACTAGCTGGAAGTAAGGGAGTTGGGGCAAGAAGTTGTTTCTAGGAGTTGGACACACACCATGTTTAGCTCAGTTCTGGGCATCTTTGAAATACCTATACAAACTTGTTCCTACATAGTAACTTGCAACTTTGAATGAGAATGTGCTTGCTTACAGCAACGTGCTATATGTTCTGAATGCCCGAATGGGAATCTGTGTCAAAACTTTGTTAGGAATTATGTGATCCTTACTAGCTGGAAGTAAGGGAGTTGGGGCATGAAGTTGTTTCTAGGAGTTGGACACATACCAAGTTTATCTCAGTTCTGGGCATCTTTGAAATACCTATACAAACTTGTTCCTACATAGTAACTTGCATCTTTGAATGAGAATGTGCTTTCTTACAGCAACGTGCTATATGTTGTGAATGCCCGAATTGGGAATCTGTGTCAAAACTTTGTTAGGAATTATGTGATCCTTACTAGCTGGAAGTAAGGGAGTTGGGGCATGAAGTTATTTCTAGGAGTTGGACACATACCAAGTTTAGCTCAGTTCTGGGCATCTTTGAAATACCTATACAAACTTGTTCCTACATAGTAACTTGCAACTTTGAATGAGAATGTGCTTGCTTACAGCAACGTGCTATATGTTCTGAATGCCCGAATTGGGAATCTGTGTCAAAATTTGTTAGGAATTATGTGATCCTTACTAGCTGGAAGTAAGGGAGTTGGGGCATGAAGGTATTTCTAGGAGTTGGACACATACCAAGTTTAGCACAGTTCTGGGCATCTTTGAAATACCTATACAAACTTGTTCCTACAGAGTAACTTGCAACTTTGAATGAGAATGTGCTTGCTTACAGCAACGTGCTATATGTTCTGAATGCCTGAATTGGGAATCTGTGTCAAAACTTTGTTAGGAATTATGTGATCCTTACTAGCTGGAAGTAAGGGAGATGGGGCATGAAGTTATTTCTAGGAGTTGGACACATACCAAGTTTAGCTCAGTTCTGGGCATCTTTGAAATACCTATACAAACTTGTTCCTACACAGTAACTTGCAACTTTGAATGAGAATGTGCTTGCTTACAGCAACGTGCTATATGTTCTGAATGCCCGAATTGGGAATCTGTGTCAAAACTTTGTTAGGAATTATGTGATCCTTACTAGCTGGAAGTAAGGGAGATGGGGCATGAAGTTATTTCTAGGAGTTGGACACATACCAAGTTTAGCTCAGTTCTGGGCATCTTTGAAATACCTATACAAACTTGTTCCTACATAGTAACTTGCATCTTTGAATGAGAATGTGCTTGCTTACAGCAACGTGCTATATGTTGTGAATGCCCGAACTGGGAATCTGTGTCAAAACTTTGTTAGGAATTATGTGATCCTTACTAGCTGGAAGTAAGGGAGTTGGGGCATGAAGTTGTTTCTAGGAGTTGGACACATACCATGTTTAGCTCAGTTCTGGGCATCTTTGAAATACCTATACAAACTTGTTCCTACATAGTAACTTGCAACTTTGAATGAGAATGTGCTTGCTTACAGCAACGTGCTATATGTTCTGAATGCCCGAATTGGGAATCTGTGTCAAAACTTTGTTAGGAATTATGTGATCCTTACTAGCTGGAAGTAAGGGAGATGGGGCATGAAGTTATTTCTAGGAGTTGGAAACATACCAAGTTTAGCTCAGTTCTGGGCATCTTTGAAATACCTATACAAACTTGTTCCTACATAGTAACTTGCATCTTTGAATGAGAATGTGCTTGCTTACAGCAACGTGCTATATGTTCTGAATGCCCGAATTGGGAATCTGTGTCAAAACTTTGTTAGGAATTATGTGATCCTTACTAGCTGGAAGTAAGGGAGTTGGGGCATGAAGTTATTTCTAGGAGTTGGACACATACAACGTTTAGCTCAGTTCTGGGCATCCTTGAAATACCTATACAAACTTGTTCCTACATAGTAACTTGCAACTTTGAATGAGAATGTGCTTGCTTACAGCAACGTGCTATATGTTCTGAATGCCCGAATTGGGAATCTGTGTCAAAACTTTGTTAGGAATTATGTGATTCTTACTAGCTGGAAGTAAGGGAGATGGGGCATGAAGTTATTTCTAGGAGTTGGACACATACCAAGTTTAGCTCAGTTCTGGGCATCTTTGAAAGTCCTATTCAAACTTGTTCCTACATAGTAACTTGCAACTTTGAATGAGAATGTGCTTTCTTACAGCAACGTGCTATATGTTCTGAATGCCCGAATTGGGAATCTGTGTCAAAACTTTGTTAAGAATTATGTGATCCTTACTAGCTGGAATTAAGGGAGTTGGGGCATGAAGTTATTTCTAGGAGTTGGACACATACCAAGTTTAGCTCAGTTCTGGGCATCTTTCAAATACCTATACAAACTTGTTCCTACTTAGTAACTTGCAACTTTGAATGAGAATGTGCTTGCTTAGAGCAACGTGCTATATGTTCTGAATGCCCGAATGGGAATCTGTGTCAAAACTTTGTTAGGAATTATGTGATCCTTACTAGCTGGAAGTAAGGGAGATGGGGCATGAAGTTATTTCTAGGAGTTGGAGACATACCAAGTTTAGCTCAGTTCTGGGCATCTTTGAAATACCTATACAAACTTGTTCCTACATAGTAACTAGCAACTTTGAATGAGAATGTGCTTGCTTACAGCAACGTGCTATATGTTCTGAATGCCCGAATTGGGAATCTGTGTCAAAACTTTGTTAGGAATTATGTGATCCTTACTAGCTGGAAGTAAGGGAGATGGGGCATGAAGTTATTTCTAGGAGTTGGACACATACCAAGTTTAGCTCAGTTCTGGGCATCTTTGAAATACCTATACAAACTTGTTCCTACACAGTAACTTGCAACTTTGAATGAGAATGTGCTTGCTTACAGCAACGTGCTATATGTTCTGAATGCCCGAAATGGGAATCTGTGTCAAAACTTTGTTAGGAATTATGTGATCCTTACTAGCTGGAAGTAAGGGAGATGGGGCAAGAAGTTATTTCTAGGAGTTGGACACATACCAAGTTTAGCTCAGTTCTGGGCATCTTTGAAATACCTATACAAACTTGTTCCTACACAGTAACTTGCATCTTTGAATGAGAATGTGCTTGCTTACAGCAACGTGCTATATGTTGTGAATGCCCGAATTGGGAATCTGTGTCAAAACTTTGTTAGGAATTATGTGATCCTTACTAGCTGGAAGTAAGGGAGATGGGGCATGAAGTTATTTCTAGGAGTTGGACACATACAACGTTTGGCTCAGTTTTGGGCATCTTTGAAATACCTACACACACTTGTTCCTACATACTAACTTGCAACTTTGAATGAGAATGTGCTTGCTTACAGCAACGTGCTATATGTTGTGAATGCCCGAATTGGGAATCTGTGTCAAAACTTTGTTAGGAATTATGTGATCCTTACTAGCTGGAAGTAAGGGAGATGGGGCATGAAGTTATTTCTAGGAGTTGGACACATACAAAGTTTAGCTCAGTTCTGGGCATCTTTGAAATACCTATACAAACTTGTTCCTACACAGTAACTTGCAACTTTGAATGAGAATGTGCTTGCTTACAGCAACGTGCTATATGTTCTGAATGCCCGAATTGGGAATCTGTGTCAAAACTTTGTTAGGAATTATGTGATCCTTACTAGCTGGAAGTAAGGGAGATGGGGCAAGAAGTTATTTCTAGGAGTTGGACACATACCAAGTTTAGCTCAGTTCTGGGCATCTTTGAAATACCTATACAAACTTGTTCCTACACAGTAACTTGCATCTTTGAATGAGAATGTGCTTGCTTACAGCAACGTGCTATATGTTGTGAATGCCCGAATTGGGAATCTGTGTCAAAACTTTGTTAGGAATTATGTGATCCTTACTAGCTGGAAGTAAGGGAGATGGGGCATGAAGTTATTTCTAGGAGTTGGACACATACCAAGTTTAGCTCAGTTCTGGGCATCTTTGAAATACCTATACAAACTTGTTCCTACATAGTAACTTGCAACTTTGAATGAGAATGTGCTTTCTTACAGCAACGTGCTATATGTTCTGAATGCCCGAATGGGAATCTGTGTCAAAACTTTGTTAGGAATTATGTGATCCTTACTAGCTGGAAGTAAGGGAGATGGGGCATGAAGTTATTTCTAGGAGTTGGACACATACCAAGTTTAGCTCAGTTCTGGGCATCTTTGAAATACCTATACAAACTTGTTCCTACACAGTAACTTGCAACTTTGAATGAGAATGTGCTTGCTTACAGCAACGTGCTATATGTTCTGAATGCCCGAATTGGGAATCTGTGTCAAATCTTTGTTAGGAATTATGTGATCCTTACTAGCTGGAAATAAGGGAGATGGGGCAAGAAATTATTTCTAGGAGTTGGACACATACCAAGTTTAGCTCAGTTCTGGGCATCTTTGAAATACCTATACAAAGTTGTTCCTACATAGTAAGGTGCAACTTTGAATGAGAATGTGCTTGCTTACAGCAACGTGCTATATGTTCTGAATGCCCGAATAGGGAATCTGTGTCAAAACTTTGTTAGGAATTATGTGATCCTTACAAGCTGGAATTAAGTGAGATGGGGCATGAAGTTATTTCTAGGAGTTGGACACATACCAAGTTTAGCTCAGTTCTGGGCATCTTTGAAATACCTATACAAACTTGCTCCTACATAGTAACTTGCATCTTTGATTGAGAATGTGCTTGCTTACAGCAACGTGCTATATGTTCTGAATGCCCGAATTGGGAATCTGTGTCAAAACTTTGTTAGGAATTATGTGATCCTTACTAGCTGGAAGTAAGGGAGTTGGGGCATGAAGTTGTTTCTAGGAGTTGGAAACATACCATGTTTAGCTCAGTTCTGGGCATCTTTGTAATACCTATACAAACTTGTTCCTACATAGTAACTTGCAACTTTGAATGAGAATGTGCTTGCTTACAGCAACGTGCTATATGTTCTGAATGCCCGAATGGGAATCTGTGTCAAAACTTTGTTAGGAATTATGTGATCCACACCAGCTGGAAGTAAGGAAGATGGGGCATGAAGTTATTTCTAGGAGTTGGACACACACCAAGTTTAGCTCAGTTCTGGGCATCTTTGAAATACCTATACAAACTTGTTCCTACATAGTAACTTGCAACTTTGAATGAGAATGTGCTTGCTTATAGCAACGTGCTATATGTTCTGAATGCCCGAATTGGGAATCTGTGTCAAAACTTTGTTAGGAATTATGTGATCCTTACTAGCTGGAAGTAAGGGAGATGGGGCATGAAGTTATTTCTAGGAGTTGGACACATACCAAGTTTAGCTCAGTTCTGGGCATCTTTGAAATACCTATACAAACTTGTTCCTACACAGTAACTTGCAACTTTGAATGAGAATGTGCTTGCTTACAGCAACGTGCTATATGTTCTGAATGCCCGATTTGGGAATCTGTGTCAAAACTTTGTTAGAAATTATGTGATCCTTACTAGCTGGAAGTAAGGGAGATGGGGCATGAAGTTATTTCTAGGAGTTGGACACATACAACGTTTGGCTCAGTTCTGGGCATCTTTGAAATACCTACACAAACTTGTTCCTACATAGTAACTTGCAACTTTGAATGAGAATGTGCTTGCTTACAGCAACGTGCTATATGTTCTGAATGCCCGAATTGGGAATCTGTGTCAAAACTTTGTTAGGAATTATGTGATCCTTACTAGCTGGAAGTAAGGGAGATGGGGCATGAAGTTATTTCTAGGAGTTGGACACATACAATGTTTGGCTCAGTTCTGGGCATCTTTGAAATACCTACACAAACTTGTTCCTACATAGTAACTTGCAACTTTGAATGAGAATGTGCTTGCTTACAGCAACGTGCTATATGTTCTGAATGCCCGAATTGGGAATCTGTGTCAAAACTTTGTTAGGAATTATGTGATCCTTACTAGCTGGAAGTAAGGGAGATGGGGCATGAAGTTATTTCTAGGAGTTGGACACATACAACGTTTGGCTCAGTTTTGGGCATCTTTGAAATACCTACACACACTTGTTCCTACATACTAACTTGCAACTTTGAATGAGAATGTGCTTGCTTACAGCAACGTGCTATATGTTGTGAATGCCCGAATTGGGAATCTGTGTCAAAACTTTGTTAGGAATTATGTGATCCTTACTAGCTGGAAGTAAGGGAGATGGGGCATGAAGTTATTTCTAGGAGTTGGACACATACCAAGTTTAGCTCAGTTCTGGGCATCTTTGAAATACCTATACAAACTTGTTCCTACACAGTAACTTGCAACTTTGAATGAGAATGTGCTTGCTTACAGCAACGTGCTATATGTTCTGAATGCCCGAATTGGGAATCTGTGTCAAAACTTTGTTAGGAATTATGTGATCCTTACTAGCTGGAAGTAAGGGAGATGGGGCAAGAAGTTATTTCTAGGAGTTGGACACATACCAAGTTTAGCTCAGTTCTGGGCATCTTTGAAATACCTATACAAACTTGTTCCTACACAGTAACTTGCATCTTTGAATGAGAATGTGCTTGCTTACAGCAACGTGCTATATGTTGTGAATGCCCGAATTGGGAATCTGTGTCAAAACTTTGTTAGGAATTATGTGATCCTTACTAGCTGGAAGTAAGGGAGATGGGGCATGAAGTTATTTCTAGGAGTTGGACACATACCAAGTTTCGCTCAGTTCTGGGCATCTTTGAAATACCTATACAAACTTGTTCCTACATAGTAACTTGCAACTTTGAATGAGAATGTGCTTTCTTACAGCAACGTGCTATATGTTCTGAATGCCCGAATGGGAATCTGTGTCAAAACTTTGTTAGGAATTATGTGATCCTTACTAGCTGGAAGTAAGGGAGATGGGGCATGAAGTTATTTCTAGGAGTTGGACACATACCAAGTTTAGCTCAGTTCTGGGCATCTTTGAAATACCTATACAAACTTGTTCCTACACAGTAACTTGCAACTTTGAATGAGAATGTGCTTGCTTACAGCAACGTGCTATATGTTCTGAATGCCCGAATTGGGAATCTGTGTCAAATCTTTGTTAGGAATTATGTGATCCTTACTAGCTGGAAATAAGGGAGATGGGGCAAGAAGTTATTTCTAGGAGTTGGACACATACCAAGTTTAGCTCAGTTCTGGGCATCTTTGAAATACCTATACAAACTTGTTCCTACACAGTAACTTGCATCTTAGAATGAGAATGTGCTTGCTTACAGCAACGTGCTATATGTTGTGAATGCCCGAATTGGGAATCTGTGTCAAAACTTTGTTAGGAATTATGTGATCCTTACTAGCTGGAAGTAAGGGAGATGGGGCATGAAGTTATTTCTAGGAGTTGGACACATAGCAAGTTTAGCTCAGTTCTGGGCATCTTTGAAATACCTATACAAACTTGTTCCTACATAGTAACTTGCAACTTTGAATGAGAATGTGCTTGCTTACAGCAACATGCTATATGTTCTGAATGCCCGAATGGGAATCTGTGTCAAATCTTTGTTATTAATTATGTGATCCTTACTAGCTGGAAGTAAGGGAGATGGGGCATGAAGTTATTTCTAGGAGTTGGAGACATACCAAATTTAGCTCAGTTCTGGGCATCTTTGAAATACCTATACAAAGTTGTTCCTACATAGTAAGGTGCAACTTTGAATGAGAATGTGCTTGCTTACAGCAACGTGCTATATGTTCTGAATGCCCGAATAGGGAATCTGTGTCAAAACTTTGTTAGGAATTATGTGATCCTTACAAGCTGGAATTAAGTGAGATGGGGCATGAAGTTATTTCTAGGAGTTGGACACATACCAAGTTTAGCTCAGTTCTGGGCATCTTTGAAATACCTATACAAACTTGCTCCTACATAGTAACTTGCATCTTTGATTGAGAATGTGCTTGCTTACAGCAACGTGCTATATGTTCTGAATGCCCGAATTGGGAATCTGTGTCAAAACTTTGTTAGGAATTATGTGATCCTTACTAGCTGGAAGTAAGGGAGATGGGGCAAGAAGTTATTTCTAGGAGTTGGACACATACCAAGTTTAGCTCAGTTCTGGGCATCTTTGAAATACCTATACAAACTTGTTCCTACACAGTAACTTGCATCTTTGAATGAGAATGTGCTTGCTTACAGCAACGTGCTATATGTTGTGAATGCCCGAATTGGGAATCTGTGTCAAAACTTTGTTAGGAATTATGTGATCCTTACTAGCTGGAAGTAAGGGAGATGGGGCATGAAGTTATTTCTAGGAGTTGGACACATACCAAGTTTAGCTCAGTTCTGGGCATCTTTGAAATACCTATACAAACTTGTTCCTACATAGTAACTTGCAACTTTGAATGAGAATGTGCTTTCTTACAGCAACGTGCTATATGTTCTGAATGCCCGAATGGGAATCTGTGTCAAAACTTTGTTAGGAATTATGTGATCCTTACTAGCTGGAAGTAAGGGAGATGGGGCATGAAGTTATTTCTAGGAGTTGGACACATACCAAGTTTAGCTCAGTTCTGGGCATCTTTGAAATACCTATACAAACTTGTTCCTACACAGTAACTTGCAACTTTGAATGAGAATGTGCTTGCTTACAGCAACGTGCTATATGTTCTGAATGCCCGAATTGGGAATCTGTGTCAAATCTTTGTTAGGAATTATGTGATCCTTACTAGCTGGAAATAAGGGAGATGGGGCAAGAAATTATTTCTAGGAGTTGGACACATACCAAGTTTAGCTCAGTTCTGGGCATCTTTGAAATACCTATACAAAGTTGTTCCTACATAGTAAGGTGCAACTTTGAATGAGAATGTGCTTGCTTACAGCAACGTGCTATATGTTCTGAATGCCCGAATAGGGAATCTGTGTCAAAACTTTGTTAGGAATTATGTGATCCTTACAAGCTGGAATTAAGTGAGATGGGGCATGAAGTTATTTCTAGGAGTTGGACACATACCAAGTTTAGCTCAGTTCTGGGCATCTTTGAAATACCTATACAAACTTGCTCCTACATAGTAACTTGCATCTTTGATTGAGAATGTGCTTGCTTACAGCAACGTGCTATATGTTCTGAATGCCCGAATTGGGAATCTGTGTCAAAACTTTGTTAGGAATTATGTGATCCTTACTAGCTGGAAGTAAGGGAGTTGGGGCATGAAGTTGTTTCTAGGAGTTGGAAACATACCATGTTTAGCTCAGTTCTGGGCATCTTTGTAATACCTATACAAACTTGTTCCTACATAGTAACTTGCAACTTTGAATGAGAATGTGCTTGCTTACAGCAACGTGCTATATGTTCTGAATGCCCGAATGGGAATCTGTGTCAAAACTTTGTTAGGAATTATGTGATCCACACCAGCTGGAAGTAAGGAAGATGGGGCATGAAGTTATTTCTAGGAGTTGGACACACACCAAGTTTAGCTCAGTTCTGGGCATCTTTGAAATACCTATACAAACTTGTTCCTACATAGTAACTTGCAACTTTGAATGAGAATGTGCTTGCTTATAGCAACGTGCTATATGTTCTGAATGCCCGAATTGGGAATCTGTGTCAAAACTTTGTTAGGAATTATGTGATCCTTACTAGCTGGAAGTAAGGGAGATGGGGCATGAAGTTATTTCTAGGAGTTGGACACATACCAAGTTTAGCTCAGTTCTGGGCATCTTTGAAATACCTATACAAACTTGTTCCTACACAGTAACTTGCAACTTTGAATGAGAATGTGCTTGCTTACAGCAACGTGCTATATGTTCTGAATGCCCGATTTGGGAATCTGTGTCAAAACTTTGTTAGAAATTATGTGATCCTTACTAGCTGGAAGTAAGGGAGATGGGGCATGAAGTTATTTCTAGGAGTTGGACACATACAACGTTTGGCTCAGTTCTGGGCATCTTTGAAATACCTACACAAACTTGTTCCTACATAGTAACTTGCAACTTTGAATGAGAATGTGCTTGCTTACAGCAACGTGCTATATGTTCTGAATGCCCGAATTGGGAATCTGTGTCAAAACTTTGTTAGGAATTATGTGATCCTTACTAGCTGGAAGTAAGGGAGATGGGGCATGAAGTTATTTCTAGGAGTTGGACACATACAATGTTTGGCTCAGTTCTGGGCATCTTTGAAATACCTACACAAACTTGTTCCTACATAGTAACTTGCAACTTTGAATGAGAATGTGCTTGCTTACAGCAACGTGCTATATGTTCTGAATGCCCGAATTGGGAATCTGTGTCAAAACTTTGTTAGGAATTATGTGATCCTTACTAGCTGGAAGTAAGGGAGATGGGGCATGAAGTTATTTCTAGGAGTTGGACACATACAACGTTTGGCTCAGTTTTGGGCATCTTTGAAATACCTACACACACTTGTTCCTACATACTAACTTGCAACTTTGAATGAGAATGTGCTTGCTTACAGCAACGTGCTATATGTTGTGAATGCCCGAATTGGGAATCTGTGTCAAAACTTTGTTAGGAATTATGTGATCCTTACTAGCTGGAAGTAAGGGAGATGGGGCATGAAGTTATTTCTAGGAGTTGGACACATACCAAGTTTAGCTCAGTTCTGGGCATCTTTGAAATACCTATACAAACTTGTTCCTACACAGTAACTTGCAACTTTGAATGAGAATGTGCTTGCTTACAGCAACGTGCTATATGTTCTGAATGCCCGAATTGGGAATCTGTGTCAAAACTTTGTTAGGAATTATGTGATCCTTACTAGCTGGAAGTAAGGGAGATGGGGCAAGAAGTTATTTCTAGGAGTTGGACACATACCAAGTTTAGCTCAGTTCTGGGCATCTTTGAAATACCTATACAAACTTGTTCCTACACAGTAACTTGCATCTTTGAATGAGAATGTGCTTGCTTACAGCAACGTGCTATATGTTGTGAATGCCCGAATTGGGAATCTGTGTCAAAACTTTGTTAGGAATTATGTGATCCTTACTAGCTGGAAGTAAGGGAGATGGGGCATGAAGTTATTTCTAGGAGTTGGACACATACCAAGTTTCGCTCAGTTCTGGGCATCTTTGAAATACCTATACAAACTTGTTCCTACATAGTAACTTGCAACTTTGAATGAGAATGTGCTTTCTTACAGCAACGTGCTATATGTTCTGAATGCCCGAATGGGAATCTGTGTCAAAACTTTGTTAGGAATTATGTGATCCTTACTAGCTGGAAGTAAGGGAGATGGGGCATGAAGTTATTTCTAGGAGTTGGACACATACCAAGTTTAGCTCAGTTCTGGGCATCTTTGAAATACCTATACAAACTTGTTCCTACACAGTAACTTGCAACTTTGAATGAGAATGTGCTTGCTTACAGCAACGTGCTATATGTTCTGAATGCCCGAATTGGGAATCTGTGTCAAATCTTTGTTAGGAATTATGTGATCCTTACTAGCTGGAAATAAGGGAGATGGGGCAAGAAGTTATTTCTAGGAGTTGGACACATACCAAGTTTAGCTCAGTTCTGGGCATCTTTGAAATACCTATACAAACTTGTTCCTACACAGTAACTTGCATCTTAGAATGAGAATGTGCTTGCTTACAGCAACGTGCTATATGTTGTGAATGCCCGAATTGGGAATCTGTGTCAAAACTTTGTTAGGAATTATGTGATCCTTACTAGCTGGAAGTAAGGGAGATGGGGCATGAAGTTATTTCTAGGAGTTGGACACATAGCAAGTTTAGCTCAGTTCTGGGCATCTTTGAAATACCTATACAAACTTGTTCCTACATAGTAACTTGCAACTTTGAATGAGAATGTGCTTGCTTACAGCAACATGCTATATGTTCTGAATGCCCGAATGGGAATCTGTGTCAAATCTTTGTTATTAATTATGTGATCCTTACTAGCTGGAAGTAAGGGAGATGGGGCATGAAGTTATTTCTAGGAGTTGGAGACATACCAAATTTAGCTCAGTTCTGGGCATCTTTGAAATACCTATACAAAGTTGTTCCTACATAGTAAGGTGCAACTTTGAATGAGAATGTGCTTGCTTACAGCAACGTGCTATATGTTCTGAATGCCCGAATAGGGAATCTGTGTCAAAACTTTGTTAGGAATTATGTGATCCTTACAAGCTGGAATTAAGTGAGATGGGGCATGAAGTTATTTCTAGGAGTTGGACACATACCAAGTTTAGCTCAGTTCTGGGCATCTTTGAAATACCTATACAAACTTGCTCCTACATAGTAACTTGCATCTTTGATTGAGAATGTGCTTGCTTACAGCAACGTGCTATATGTTCTGAATGCCCGAATTGGGAATCTGTGTCAAAACTTTGTTAGGAATTATGTGATCCTTACTAGCTGGAAGTAAGGGAGTTGGGGCATGAAGTTGTTTCTAGGAGTTGGAAACATACCATGTTTAGCTCAGTTCTGGGCATCTTTGTAATACCTATACAAACTTGTTCCTACATAGTAACTTGCAACTTTGAATGAGAATGTGCTTGCTTACAGCAACGTGCTATATGTTCTGAATGCCCGAATGGGAATCTGTGTCAAAACTTTGTTAGGAATTATGTGATCCACACCAGCTGGAAGTAAGGAAGATGGGGCATGAAGTTATTTCTAGGAGTTGGACACACACCAAGTTTAGCTCAGTTCTGGGCATCTTTGAAATACCTATACAAACTTGTTCCTACACAGTAACTTGCATCTTTGAATGAGAATGTGCTTGCTTACAGCAACGTGCTATATGTTGTGAATGCCCGAATTGGGAATCTGTGTCAAAACTTTGTTAGGAATTATGTGATCCTTACTAGCTGGAAGTAAGGGAGATGGGGCATGAAGTTATTTCTAGGAGTTGGACACATACCAAGTTTAGCTCAGTTCTGGGCATCTTTGAAATACCTATACAAACTTGTTCCTACATAGTAACTTGCAACTTTGAATGAGAATGTGCTTGCTTACAGCAACGTGCTATATGTTCTGAATGCCCGAATGGGAATCTGTGTCAAAACTTTGTTAGGAATTATGTGATCCTTACTAGCTGGAAGTAAGGGAGATGGGGCATGAAGTTATTTCTAGGAGTTGGACACATACCAAGTTTAGCTCAGTTCTGGGCATCTTTGAAATACCTATACAAACTTGTTCCTACATAGTAACTTGCAACTTTGAATGAGAATGTGCTTTCTTACAGCAACGTGCTATATGTTCTGAATGCCCGAATGGGAATCTGTGTCAAAACTTTGTTAGGAATTATGTGATCCTTACTAGCTGGAAGTAAGGGAGATGGGGCATGAAGTTATTTCTAGGAGTTGGACACATACCAAGTTTAGCTCAGTTCTGGGCATCTTTGAAAGACCTATACAAACTTGTTCCTACACAGTAACTTGCAACTTTGAATGAGAATGTGCTTGCTTACAGCAACGTGCTATATGTTCTGAATGCCCGAATTGGGAATCTGTGTCAAATCTTTGTTAGGAATTATGTGATCCTTACTAGCTGGAAATAAGGGAGATGGGGCAAGAAGTTATTTCTAGGAGTTGGACACATACCAAGTTTAGCTCAGTTCTGGGGATCTTTGAAATACCTATACAAACTTGTTCCTACACAGTAACTTGCATCTTAGAATGAGAATGTGCTTGCCTACAGCAACGTGCTATATGTTGTGAATGCCCGAATTGGGAATCTGTGTCAAAACTTTGTTAGGAATTATGTGATCCTTACTAGCTGGAAGTAAGGGAGATGGGGCATGAAGTTATTTCTAGGAGTTGGACACATACCAAGTTTAGCTCAGTTCTGGGCATCTTTGAAATACCTATACAAACTTGTTCCTACATAGTAACTTGCAACTTTGAATGAGAATGTGCTTACTTACAGCAACATGCTATATGTTCTGAATGCCCGAATGGGAATCTGTGTCAAATCTTTGTTAGGAATTATGTGATCCTTACTAGCTGGAAGTAAGGGAGATGGGGCATGAAGTTATTTCTAGGAGTTGGAGACATACCAAATTTAGCTCAGTTCTGGGCATCTTTGAAATACCTATACAAACTTGTTCCTATATAGTAACTTGCAACTTTGAATGAGAATGTGCTTGCTTACAGCAACGTGCTATATGTTCTGAATGCCCGAATTGGGAATCTGTGTCAAAACTTTGTTAGGAATTATGTGATCCTTACTAGCTGGAAGTAAGGGAGATGGGGCATGAAGTTATTTCTAGGAGTTGGACACATACAACGTTTAGCTCAGTTCTGGGCATCTTTGAAATACCTATACAAAGTTGTTCCTACATAGTAACTTGCAACTTTGAATGAGAATGTGCTTGCTTACAGCAACGTGCTATATGTTCTGAATGCCCGAATAGGGAATCTGTGTCAAAACTTTGTTAGGAATTATGTGATCCTTACAAGCTGGAATTAAGTGAGATGGGGCATGAAGTTATTTCTAGGAGTTGGACACATACCAAGTTTAGCTCAGTTCTGGGCATCTTTGAAATACCTATACAAACTTGCTCCTACATAGTAACTTGCATCTTTGATTGAGAATGTGCTTGCTTACAGCAACGTGCTATATGTTCTGAATGCCCGAATTGGGAATCTGTGTCAAAACTTTGTTAGGAATTATGTGATCCTTACTAGCTGGAAGTAAGGGAGTTGGGGCATGAAGTTGTTTCTAGGAGTTGGAAACATACCATGTTTAGCTCAGTTCTGGGCATCTTTGAAATACCTATACAAACTTGTTCCTACATAGTAACTTGCAACTTTGAATGAGAATGTGCTTGCTTACAGCAACGTGCTATATGTTCTGAATGCCCGAATTGGGAATCTGTGTCAAAACTTTGTTAGGAATTATGTGATCCTTACTAGCTGGAAGTAAGGGAGATGGGGCAAGAAGTTATTTCTAGGAGTTGGACACATACCAAGTTTAGCTCAGTTCTGGGCGTCTTTGAAATACCTATACAAACTTGTTCCTACACAGTAACTTGCATCTTTGAATGAGAATGTGCTTGCTTACAGCAACGTGCTATATGTTGTGAATGCCCGAATTGGGAATCTGTGTCAAAACTTTGTTAGGAATTATGTGATCCTTACTAGCTGGAAGTAAGGGAGATGGGGCATGAAGTTATTTCTAGGAGTTGGACACATACCAAGTTTAGCTCAGTTCTGGGCATCTTTGAAATACCTATACAAACTTGTTCCTACATAGTAACTTGCAACTTTGAATGAGAATGTGCTTGCTTACAGCAACGTGCTATATGTTCTGAATGCCCGAATGGGAATCTGTGTCAAAACTTTGTTAGGAATTATGTGATCCTTACTAGCTGGAAGTAAGGGAGATGGGGCATGAAGTTATTTCTAGGAGTTGTACACATACCAAGTTTAGCTCAGTTCTGGGCATCTTTGAAATACCTATACAAACTTGTTCCTACACAGTAACTTGCAACTTTGAATGAGAATGTGCTTGCTTACAGCAGCGTGCTATATGTTCTGAATGCCCGAATTGGGAATCTGTGTCAAATCTTTGTTAGGAATTATGTGATCCTTACAAGCTGGAAGTAAGGGAGATGGGGCAAGAAGTTATTTCTAGGAGTTGGACACATACCAAGTTTAGCTCAGTTCTGGGCATCTTTGAAATACCTATACAAACTTGTTCCTACACAGTAACTTGCATCTTTGAATGAGAATGTGCTTGCTTACAGCAACGTGCTATATGTTGTGAATGCCCGAATTGGGAATCTGTGTCAAAACTTTGTTAGGAATGATGTGATCCTTACTAGCTGGAAGTAAGGGAGATGGGGCATGAAGTTATTTCTAGGAGTTGGACACATACCAAGTTTAGCTCAGTTCTGGGCATCTTTGAAATACCTATACAAACTTGTTCCTACATAGTAACTTGCAACTTTGAATGAGAATGTGCTTGCTTACAGCAACGTGCTATATGTTCTGAATGCCCGAATGGGAATCTGTGTCAAAACTTTGTTAGGAATTATGTGATCCTTACTAGCTGGAAGTAAGGGAGATGGGTCATGAAGTTATTTCTAGGAGTTGGACACATACCAAATTTAGCTCAGTTCTGGGCATCTTTGAAATACCTATACAAACTTGTTCCTACATAGTAACTTGCAACTTTGAATGAGAATGTGCTTGCTTACAGCAACATGCTATACGTTCTGAATGCCCGAATTGGGAATCTGTGTCAAAACTTTGTTAGGAATTATGTGATCCTTACTAGCTGGAAGTAAGGGAGATGGGGCATGAAGTTATTTCTAGGAGTTGGACACATACAACGTTTAGCTCAGTTCTGGGCATCTTTGAAATACCTATACAAACTTGTTCCTACATAGTAACTTGCATCTTTGAATGAGAATGTGCTTGCTTACAGCAACGTGCTATATGTTCTGAATGCCCGAATTGGGAATCTGTGTCAAAACTTTGTTAGGAATTATGTGATCCTTACTAGCTGGAAGTAAGGGAGTTGGGGCATGAAGTTATTTCTAGGAGTTGGACACATACCAAGTTTAGCTCAGTTCTGGGCATCTTTGAAATACCTATACAAACTTGTTCCTACATAGTAACTTGCAACTTTGAATGAGAATGTGCTTTCTTACAGCAAGGTGCTATATGTTCTGAATGCCCGAATTGGGAATCTGTGTCAAAACTTTGTTAGGAATTATGTGATCCTTACTAGCTGGAAGTAAGTGAGTTGGGGCATGAAGTTATTTCTAGGAGTTGGACGCATACCCAGTTTATCTCAGTTCTGGGCATCTTTGAAAGTCCTATTCAAACTTGTTCCTACATAGTAACTTGCAACTTTGAATGAGAATGTGCTTGCTTACAGCAACGTGCTATATGTTCTGAATGCCCGAATTGGGAATCTGTGTCAAAACTTTGTTAGGGATTATGTGATCCTTACTAGCTGGAAGTAAGTGAGATGGGGCATGAAGTTATTTCTAGGAGTTGGACACATACCAAGTTTAGCTCAGTTCTGGGCATCTTTGAAATACCTATACAAACTTGTTCCTACATAGTAATTTGCATCTTTGAATGAGAATGTGCTTGCTTACAGCAAAGTGCTATATGTTGTGAATGCCCGAATTGGGAATCTGTGTCAAAACTTTGTTAGGAATTATGTGATCCTTACTAGCTGGAAGTAAGGGAGATGGGGCATGAAGTTATTTCTAGGAGTTGAACACATACCATGTTTAGCTCAGTTCTGGGCATCTTTGAAATACCTATACAAACTTGTTCCTACATAGTAACTTGCAACTTTGAATGAGAATGTGCTTGCTTACAGCAACGTGCTATATGTTCTGAATGCCCGAATTGGGAATCTGTGTCAAAACTTTGTTAGGAATTATGTGATCCTTACTAGCTGGAAGTAAGGGAGATGGGGCATGAAGTTATTTCTAGGAGTTGGACACATACCAAGTTTACCTCAGTTCTGGGCATCTTTGAAGTACCTATACAAACTTGTTCCTACATAGTAACTTGCAACTTTGAATGAGAATGTGCTTGCTTACAGCAACGTGCTATATGTTCTGAATGCCCGAATTGGGAATCTGTGTCAAGACTTTGTTAGGAATTATGTGATCCTTACTAGCTGGAAGTAAGGGAGATGGGGCATGAAGTTATTTCTAGGAGTTGGACACATACCAAGTTTAGCTCAGTTCTGGGCATCTTTGAAATACTTATACAAACTTGTTCCTACATAGTAACTTGCAACTTTGAATGAGAATGTGCTTTCTTACAGCAAGGTGCTATATGTTCTGAATGCCCGAATTGGGAATCTGTGTCAAAACTTTGTTAGGAATTATGTGATCCTTACTAGCTGGAAGTAAGGGAGTTGGGGCATGAAGTTATTTCTAGGAGTTGGACACATACCAAGTTTAGCTCAGTTCTGGGCATCTTTGAAAGTCCTATTCAAACTTGTTCCTACATAGTAACTTGCAACTTTGAATGAGAATGTGCTTGCTTACATCAACGTGCTATATGTTCTGAATGCCCGAATTGGGAATCTGTGTCAAAACGTTGTTAGGAATTATGTGATCCTTACTAGCTGGAAGTAAGGGAGATGGGGCATGAAGTTATTTCTAGGAGTTGGACACATACCAAGTTTAGCTCAGTTCTGGGCATCTTTGAAATACCTATACAAACCTGTTCCTACATATTAACTTGCAAATTTTAATGAGAATGTGCTTTCTTACAGCAACGTGCTATATGTTCTGAATGCCCGAATTGGGAATCTGTGTCAAAATTTGTTAGGAATGATGTGATCCTTACTAGCTGGAAGTAAGGGAGTTGGGGCATGAAGGTATTTCTAGGAGTTGGACACATACCAAGTTTAGCACAGTTCTGGGCATCTTTGAAATACCTATACAAACTTGTTCCTACATAGTAACTTGCAACTTTGAATGAGAATGTGCTTGCTTACAGCAACGTGCTATATGTTCTGAATGCCCGAATTGGGAATCTGTGTCAAAACTTTGTTAGGAATTATGTGATCCTTACTAGCTGGAAGTAAGGGAGATGGAGCATGAAGTTATTTCTAAGAGTTGGACACATACCAAGTTTAGCTCAGTTCTGGGCATCTTTGAAATACCTATACAAACTTGTTCCTACATAGTAACTTGCAACTTTGAATGAGAATGTGCTTGCTTACAGCAACGTGCTATATGTTCTGAATGCCCGAATTGGGAATCTGTGTCAAAACTTTGTTAGGAATTATGTGATCCTTACTAGCTGGAAGTAAGGGAGATGGGGCATGAAGTTATTTCTAGGAGTTGGACACAACCAAGTTTAGCTCAGTTCTGGGCATCTTTGAAATACCTATACAAACTTGTTCCTACATAGTAACTTGCATCTTTGAATGAGAATGTGCTTGCTTACAGCAACGTGCTATATGTTCTGAATGCCCGAATAGGGAATCTGTGTCAAAACTTTGTTAGGAATTATGTGATCCTTACTAGCTGGAAGTAAGGGAGATGGGGCATGAAGTTATTTCTAGGAGTTGGACACATACCAAGTTTAGCTCAGTTCTGGGCATCTTTGAAATACCTATACAAACTTGTTCCTACATAGTAACTTGCATCTTTGAATGAGAATGTGCTTGCTTACAGCAAGGTGCTATATGTTCTGTATGCCCGAATTGGGAATCTGTGTCAAAACTTTGTTAGGAATTATGTGATCCTTACTAGCTGGAAGTAAGGGAGTTGATGCATGAAGTTATTTCTAGGAGTTGGACACATACCATGTTTAGCTCAGTTCTGGGCATCTTTGAAATACCTACACAAACTTGTTCCTACATAGTAACTTGCAACTTTGAATGAGAATGTGCTTGCTTACAGCAACGTGCTATATGTTCTGAATGCCCGAATTGGGAATCTGTGTCAAAACTTTGTTAGGAATTATGTGATCCTTACTAGCTGGAAGTAAGGGAGATGGGGCATGAAGTTATTTCTAGGAGTTGGACACATACCAAGTTTAGCTCAGTTCTGGGCATCTTTGAAATACCTATACAAACTTGTTCCTACACAGTAACTTGCAACTTTGAATGAGAATGTGCTTGCTTACAGCAACGTGCTATATGTTCTGAATGCCCGAATTGGGAATCTGTGTCAAAACTTTGTTAGGAATTATGTGATCCTTACTAGCTGGAAGTAAGGGAGATGGAGCAAGAAGTTATTTCTAGGAGTTGGACACATACCAAGTTTAGCTCAGTTCTGGGCATCTTTGAAATACCTATACAAACTTGTTCCTACACAGTAACTTACATCTTTGAATGAGAATGTGCTTGCTTACAGCAACGTGCTATATGTTGTGAATGCCCGAATTGGGAATCTGTGTCAAAACTTTGTTAGGAATTATGTGATCCTTACTAGCTGGAAGTAAGGGAGATGGGGCATGAAGTTATTTCTAGGAGTTGGACACATACCAAGTTTAGCTCAGTTCTGGGCATCTTTGAAATACCTATACAAACTTGTTCCTACACAGTAACTTGCAACTTTGAATGAGAATGTGCTTTCTTACAGCAACGTGCTATATGTTCTGAATGCCCGAATGGGAATCTGTGTCAAAACTTTGTTAGGAATTATGTGATCCTTACTAGCTGGAAGTAAGGGAGATGGGGCATGAAGTTATTTCTAGGAGTTGGACACATACCAAGTTTAGCTCAGTTCTGGGCATCTTTGAAATACCTATACAAACTTGTTCCTACACAGTAACTTGCAACTTTGAATGAGAATGTGCTTGCTTACAGCAACGTGCTATATGTTCTGAATGCCCGAATTGGGAATCTGTGTCAAATCTTTGTTAGGAATTATGTGATCCTTACTAGCTGGAAATAAGGGAGATGAGGCAAGAAGTTATTTCTAGGAGTTGGACACATACCAAGTTTAGCTCAGTTCTGGGCATCTTTGAAATACCTATACAAACTTGTTCCTACACAGTAACTTGCATCTTAGAATGAGAATGTGCTTGCTTACAGCAACGTGCTATATGTTGTGAATGCCCGAATTGGGAATCTGTGTCAAAACTTTGTTAGGAATTATGTGATCCTTACTAGCTGGAAGTAAGGGAGATGGGGCATGAAGTTATTTCTAGGAGTTGGACACATACCAAGTTTAGCTCAGTTCTGGGCATCTTTGAAATACCTATACAAACTTGTTCCTACATAGTAACTTGCAACTTTGAATGAGAATGTGCTTGCTTACAGCAACATGCTATATGTTCTGAATGCCCGAATGGGAATCTGTGTCAAATCTTTGTTATTAATTATGTGATCCTTACTAGCTGGAAGTAAGGGAGATGGGGCATGAGGTTATTTCTAGAAGTTGGAGACATACCAAATTTAGCTCAGTTCTGGGCATCTTTGAAATACCTATACAAACTTGTTCCTATATAGTAACTTGCAACTTTGAATGAGAATGTGCTTGCTTACAGCAACGTGCTATATGTTCTGAATGCCCGAATTGGGAATCTGTGTCAAAACTTTGTTAGGAATTATGTGATCCTTACTAGCTGGAAGTAAGGGAGATGGGGCATGAAGTTATTTCTAGGAGTTGGACACATACAACGTTTAGCTCAGTTCTGGGCATCTTTGAAATACCTATACAAAGTTGTTCCTACATAGTAACTTGCAACTTTGAATGAGAATGTGCTTGCTTACAGCAACGTGCTATATGTTCTGAATGCCCGAATAGGGAATCTGTGTCAAAACTTTGTTAGGAATTATGTGATCCTTACAAGCTGGAATTAAGTGAGATGGGGCATGAAGTTATTTCTAGGAGTTGGACACATACCAAGTTTAGCTCAGTTCTGGGCATCTTTGAAATACCTATACAAACTTGCTCCTACATAGTAACTTGCATCTTTGATTGAGAATGTGCTTGCTTACAGCAACGTGCTATATGTTCTGAATGCCCGAATTGGGAATCTGTGTCAAAACTTGGTTAGGAATTATGTGATCCTTACTAGCTGGAAGTAAGGGAGTTGGGGCATGAAGTTGTTTCTAGGAGTTGGAAACATACCATGTTTAGCTCAGTTCTGGGCATCTTTGAAATACCTATACAAACTTGTTCCTACATAGTAACTTGCAACTTTGAATGAGAATGTGCTTGCTTACAGCAACGTGCTATATGTTCTGAATGCCCGAATGGGAATCTGTGTCAAAACTTTGTTAGGAATTATGTGATCCACACCAGCTGGAAGTAAGGGAGATGGGGCATGAAGTTATTTCTAGGAGTTGGACACATACCAAGTTTAGCTCAGTTCTGGGCATCTTTGAAATACCTATACAAACTTGTTCCTACATAGTAACTTGCAACTTTGAATGAGAATGTGCTTGCTTACAGCAACGTGCTATATGTTGTGAATGCCCGAATTGGGAATCTGTGTCAAAACTTTGTTTGGAATTATGTGATCCTTACTAGCTGGAAGTAAGGGAGATGGGGCATGAAGTTATTTCTAGGAGTTGGACACATACCAAGTTTAGCTCAGTTCTGGGCATCTTTGAAATACCTATACAAACTTGTTCCTACACAGTAACTTGCAACTTTGAATGAGAATGTGCTTGCTTACAGCAACGTGCTATATGTTCTGAATGCCCGAATTGGGAATCTGTGTCAAAACTTTGTTAGGAATTATGTGATCCTTACTAGCTGGAAGTAAGGGAGATGGGGCAAGAAGTTATTTCTAGGAGTTGGACACATACCAAGTTTAGCTCAGTTCTGGGCATCTTTGAAATACCTATACAAACTTGTTCCTACACAGTAACTTGCATCTTTGAATGAGAATGTGTTGCTTACAGCAACGTGCTATATGTTGTGAATGCCCGAATTGGGAATCTGTGTCAAAACTTTGTTAGGAATTATGTGATCCTTACTAGCTGGAAGTCAGGGAGATGGGGCATGAAGTTATTTCTAGGAGTTGGACACATACCAAGTTTAGCTCAGTTCTGGGCATCTTTGAAATACCTATACAAACTTGTTCCTACATAGTAACTTGCAACTTTGAATGAGAATGTGCTTGCTTACAGCAACGTGCTATATGTTCTGAATTCCCGAATGGGAATCTGTGTCAAAACTTTGTTAGGAATTATGTGATCCTTACTAGCTGGAAGTAAGGGAGATGGGGCATGAAGTTATTTCTAGGAGTTGGACACATACCAAGTTTAGCTCAGTTCTGGGCATCTTTGAAATACCTATACAAACTTGTTCCTACATAGTAACTTGCAACTTTGAATGAGAATGTGCTTTCTTACAGCAACGTGCTATATGTTCTGAATGCCCGAATGGGAATCTGTGTCAAAACTTTGTTAGGAATTATGTGATCCTTACTAGCTGGAAGTAAGGGAGATGGGGCATGAAGTTATTTCTAGGAGTTGGACACATACCAAGTTTAGCTCAGTTCTGGGCATCTTTGAAAGACCTATACAAACTTGTTCCTACACAGTAACTTGCAACTTTGAATGAGAATGTGCTTGCTTACAGCAACGTGCTATATGTTCTGAATGCCCGAATTGGGAATCTGTGTCAAATCTTTGTTAGGAATTATGTGATCCTTACTAGCTGGAAATAAGGGAGATGGGGCAAGAAGTTATTTCTAGGAGTTGGACACATACCAAGTTTAGCTCAGTTCTGGGCATCTTTGAAATACCTATACAAACTTGTTCCTACATAGTAACTTGCAACTTTGAATGAGAATGTGCTTGCTTACAGCAACATGCTATATGTTCTGAATGCCCGAATGGGAATCTGTGTCAAATCTTTGTTAGGAATTATGTGATCCTTACTAGCTGGAAGTAAGGGAGATGGGGCATGAAGTTATTTCTAGGAGTTGGAGACATACCAAATTTAGCTCAGTTCTGGGCATCTTTGAAATACCTATACAAACTTGTTCCTATATAGTAACTTGCAACTTTGAATGAGAATGTGCTTGCTTAAAGCAACGTGCTATATGTTCTGAATGCCCGAATTGGGAATCTGTGTCAAAACTTTGTTAGGAATTATGTGATCCTTACTAGCTGGAAGTAAGGGAGATGGGGCATGAAGTTATTTCTAGGAGTTGGACACATACAACGTTTAGCTCAGTTCTGGGCATCTTTGAAATACCTATACAAAGTTGTTCCTACATAGTAACTTGCAACTTTGAATGAGAATGTGCTTGCTTACAGCAACGTGCTATATGTTCTGAATGCCCGAATAGGGAATCTGTGTCAAAACTTTGTTAGGAATTATGTGATCCATACTAGCTGGAAGTAAGGGAGTTGGGGCATGAAGTTATTTCTAGGAGTTGGAGACATACCAAGTTTAGCTCAGTTCTGGGCATCTTTGAAATACCTATACAAACTTGTTCCTACATAGTAACTTGCAACTTTGAATGAGAATGTGCTTTCTTACAGCAAGGTGCTATATGTTCTGAATGCCCGAATTGGGAATCTGTGTCAAAACTTTGTTAGGAATTATGTGATCCTTACTAGCTGGAAGAAAGTGAGTTGGGGCATGAAGTTATTTCTAGGAGTTGGACACATACCAAGTTTATCTCAGTTCTGGGCATCTTTGAAAGTCCTATTCAAACTTGTTCCTACATAGTAACTTGCAACTTTGAATGAGAATGTGCTTGCTTACAGCAACGTGCTATATGTTCTGAATGCCCGAATTGGGAATCTGTGTCAAAACTTTGTTAGGAATTATGTGATCCTTACTAGCTGGAAGTAAGGGAGATGGGGCATGAAGTTATTTCTAGGAGTTGGACACATACCAAGTTTAGCTCAGTTCTGGGCATCTTTGAAATACCTATACAAACTTGTTACTACATAGTAACTTGCAACTTTGAATGAGAATGTGCTTGCTTACAGCAACGTGCTATATGTTCTGAATGCCCGAATTGGGAATCTCTGTCAAAACTTTGTTAGGAATTATGTGATCCTTACTAGCTGGAAGTAAGGGAGATGGAGCATGAAGTTATTTCTAGGAGTTGGACACATACCAAGTTTAGCTCAGTTCTGGGCATCTTTGAAATACCTATACAAACTTGTTCCTACATAGTAACTTGCAACTTTGAATGAGAATGTGCTTGCTTACAGCAACGTGCTATATGTTCTGAATGCCCGAATTGGGAATCTGTGTCAAAACTTTGTTAGGAATTATGTGATCCTTACTAGCTGGAAGTAAGGGAGATGGGGCATGAAGTTATTTCTAGGAGTTGGACACAACCAAGTTTAGCTCAGTTCTGGGCATCTTTGAAATACCTATACAAACTTGTTCCTACATAGTAACTTGCAACTTTGAATGAGAATGTGCTTGCTTACAGCAACGTGCTATATGTTCTGAATGCCCGAATTGGGAATCTGTGTCAAAACTTTGTTAGGAATTATGTGATCCTTACTAGCTGGAAGTAAGGGAGATGGGGCATGAAGTTATTTCTAGGAGTTGGACACATACCAAGTTTAGCTCAGTTCTGGGCATCTTTGAAATACCTATACAAACTTATTCCTACATAGTAACTTGCATCTTTGAATGAGAATGGGCTTGCATACAGCAAGGTGCTATATGTTCTGAATGCCCGAATTGGGAATCTGTGTCAAAACTTTGTTAGGAATTATGTGATCCTTACTAGCTGGAAGTAAGGGAGTTGGGGCATGAAGTTGTTTCTAGGAGTTGGACACATACCATGTTTAGCTCAGTTTTGGGCATCTTTGAAATACCTATATAAACTTGTTCCTACATAGTAACTTGCAACTTTGAATGAGAATGTGCTTGCTTACAGCAACGTGCTATATGTTCTGAATGCCCGAATGGGAATCTGTCTCAAAACCTTGTTGGGAATTATGTGATCCTTACTAGCTGGAAGTAAGGGAGATGGGGCATGAAGTTATTTCTAGGAGTTGGACACATACCAAATTTAGCTCAGTACTGGGCATCTTTGAAATACCTATACAAACTTGTTCCTACATAGTAACTTGCAACTTTGAATGAGAATGTGCTTGCTTACAGCAACGTGCTATATGTTCTGAATGCCCGAATTGGGAATCTGTGTCAAAACTTTGTTAGGAATTATGTGATCCTTACTAGCTGGAAGTAAGGGAGATGGGGCATGAAGTTATTTCTAGGAGTTGGACACATACAACGTTTGGCTCAGTTCTGGGCATCTTTGAAATACCTACACAAACTTGTTCCTACATAGTAACTTGCAACTTTGAATGAGAATGTGCTTGCTTACAGCAACGTGCTATATGTTCTGAATGCCCGAATTGGGAATCTGTGTCAAAACTTTGTTAGGAATTATGTGATCCTTACTAGCTGGAAGTAAGGGAGATGGGGCATGAAGTTATTTCTAGGAGTTGGACACATACCAAGTTTAGCTCAGTTCTGGGCATCTTTGAAATACCTACACAAACTTGTTCCTACATAGTAACTTGCAACTTTGAATGAGAATGTGCTTGCTTACAGCAACGTGCTATATGTTCTGAATGCCCGAATAGGGAATCTGTGTCAAAACTTTGTTAGGAATTATGTGATCCTTACTAGCTGGAAGTAAGTGAGATGGGGCATGAAGTTATTTCTAGGTGTTGGACACATACCAAGTTTAGCTCAGTTCTGGGCATCTTTGAAATACCTATACAAACTTGTTCCTACATAGTAACTTGCATCTTTGAATGAGAATGTGCTTGCTTACAGCAACGTGCTATATGTTCTGAATGCCCGAATTGGGAATCTGTGTCAAAACTTTGTTAGGAATTATGTGATCCTTACTACCTGGAAGTAAGGGAGTTGGGGCATGAAGTTATTTCTAGGAGTTGGACACATACCAAGTTTAGCTCAGTTCTGGGCATCTTTGAAATACCTATACAAACTTGTTCCTACATAGTAACTTGCAACTTTGAATGAGAATGTGCTTTCTTACAGCAAGGTGCTATATGTTCTGAATGCCCGAATTGGGAATCTGTGTCAAAACTTTGTTAGGAATTATGTGATCCTTACTAGCTGGAAGTAAGTGAGTTGGGGCATGAAGTTATTTCTAGGAGTTGGACACATACCAAGTTTATCTCAGTTCTGGGCATCTTTGAAAGTCCTATTCAAACTTGTTCCTACATAGTAACTTGCAACTTTGAATGAGAATGTGCTTGCTTACAGCAACGTGCTATATGTTCTGAATGCCCGAATTGGGAATCTGTGTCAAAACTTTGTTAGGGATTATGTGATCCTTACTAGCTGGAAGTAAGAGAGATGGGGCATGAAGTTATTTCTAGGAGTTGGACACATACCAAGTTTAGCTCAGTTCTGGGCATCTTTGAAATACCTATACAAACTTGTTCCTACATAGTAATTTGCATCTTTGAATGAGAATGTGCTTGCTTACAGCAAAGTGCTATATGTTGTGAATGCCCGAATTGGGAATCTGTGTCAAAACTTTGTTAGGAATTATGTGATCCTTACTAGCTGGAAGTAAGGGAGATGGGGCATGAAGTTATTTCTAGGAGTTTGAGACATACCAAATTTAGCTCAGTTCTGGGCATCTTTGAAATACCTATACAAACTTGTTCCTATATAGTAACTTGCAACTTTGAATGAGAATGTGCTTGCTTACAGCAACGTGCTATATGTTCTGAATGCCCGAATTGGGAATCTGTGTCAAAACTTTGTTAGGAATTATGTGATCCTTACTAGCTGGAAGTAAGGGAGATGGGGCATGAAGTTATTTCTAGGAGTTGGACACATACAACGTTTAGCTCAGTTCTGGGCATCTTTGAAATACCTATACAAAGTTGTTCCTACATAGTAACTTGCAACTTTGAATGAGAATGTGCTTGCTTACAGCAACGTGCTATATGTTCTGAATGCCCGAATAGGGAATCTGTGTCAAAACTTTGTTAGGAATTATGTGATCCTTACAAGCTGGAATTAAGTGAGATGGGGCATGAAGTTATTTCTAGGAGTTGGACACATACCAAGTTTAGCTCAGTTCTGGGCATCTTTGAAATACCTATACAAACTTGCTCCTACATAGTAACTTGCATCTTTGATTGAGAATGTGCTTGCTTACAGCAACGTGCTATATGTTCTGAATGCCCGAATTGGGAATCTGTGTCAAAACTTTGTTAGGAATTATGTGATCCTTACTAGCTGGAAGTAAGGGAGTTGGGGCATGAAGTTGTTTCTAGGAGTTGGAAACATACCATGTTTTGCTCAGTTCTGGGCATCTTTGTAATACCTATACAAACTTGTTCCTACATAGTAACTTGCAACTTTGAATGAGAATGTGCTTGCTTACAGCAACGTGCTATATGTTCTGAATGCCCGAATGGGAATCTGTGTCAAAACTTTGTTAGGAATTATGTGATCCACACTAGCTGGAAGTAAGGGAGATGGGGCATGAAGTTATTTCTAGGAGTTGGACACATACCAAGTTTAGCTCAGTTCTGGGCATCTTTGAAATACCTATACAAACTTGTTCCTACATAGTAACTTGCAACTTTGAATGAGAATGTGCTTGCTTACAGCAACGTGCTATATGTTGTGAATGCCCGAATTGGGAATCTGTGGCAAAACTTTGTTAGGAATTATGTGATCCTTACTAGCTGGAAGTAAGGGAGATGGGGCATGAAGTTATTTCTAGGAGTTGGACACATACCAAGTTTAGCTCAGTTCTGGGCATCTTTGAAATACCTATACAAACTTGTTCCTACACAGTAACTTGCTACTTTGAATGAGAATGTGCTTGCTTACAGCAACGTGCTATATGTTCTGAATGCCCGAATTGGGAATCTGTGTCAAATCTTTGTTAGGAATTATGTGATCCTTACAAGCTGGAAGTAAGGGAGATGGGGCAAGAAGTTATTTCTAGGAGTTGGACACATACCAAGTTTAGCTCAGTTCTGGGCATCTTTGAAATACCTATACAAACTTGTTCCTACACAGTAACTTGCATCTTAGAATGAGAATGTGCTTGCTTACAGCAACGTGCTATATGTTGTGAATGCCCGAATTGGGAATCTGTGTCAAAACTTTGTTAGGAATGATGTGATCCTTACTAGCTGGAAGTAAGGGAGATGGGGCATGAAGTTATTTCTAGGAGTTGGACACATACCAAGTTTAGCTCAGTTCTGGGCATCTTTGAAATACCTATACAAACTTGTTCCTACATAGTAACTTGCAACTTTGAATGAGAATGTGCTTGCTTACAGCAACGTGCTATATGTTCTGAATGCCCGGATGGGAATCGGTGTCAAAACTTTGTTAGGAATTATGTGATCCTTACTAGCTGGAAGTAAGGGAGATGGGGCATGAAGTTATTTCTAGGAGTTGGAGACATACCAAATTTAGCTCAGTTCTGGGCATCTTTGAAATACCTATACAAACTTGTTCCTACATAGTAACTTGCAACTTTGAATGAGAATGTGCTTGCTTACAGCAACGTGCTATACGTTCTGAATGCCCGAATTGGGAATCTGTGTCAAAACTTTGTTAGGAATTATGTGATCCTTACTAGCTGGAAGTAAGGGAGATGGGGCATGAAGTTATTTCTAGGAGTTGGACACATACAACGTTTAGCTCAGTTCTGGGCATCTTTGAAATACCTATACAAACTTGTTCCTACATAGTAACTTGCAACTTTGAATGAGAATGTGCTTGCTTACAGCAACGTGCTATATGTTCTGAATGCCCGAATAGGGAATCTGTGTCAAAACTTTGTTAGGAATTATGTGATCCTTACAAGCTGGAAGTAAGTGAGATGGGGCATGAAGTTATTTCTAGGAGTTGGACACATACCAAGTTTAGCTCAGTTCTGGGCATCTTTGAAATACCTATACAAACTTGCTCCTACATAGTAACTTGCATCTTTGAATGAGAATGTGCTTGCTTACAGCAACGTGCTATATGTTCTGAATGCCCGAATTGGGAATCTGTGTCAAAACTTTGTTAGGAATTATGTGATCCTTACTAGCTGGAAGTAAGGGAGTTGGGGCATGAAGTTGTTTCTAGGAGTTGGACACATACAATGTTTAGCTCAGTTCTGGGCATCTTTGAAATACCTATACACACTTGTTCCTACATAGTAACTTGCAACTTTGAATGAGAATGTGCTTGCTTACAGCAACGTGCTATATGTTCTGAATGCCCGAATGGGAATCTATGTCAAAACTTTGTTAGGAATTATGTGATCCACACTAGCTGGAAGTAAGGGAGATGGGGCATGAAGTTATTTCTAGGAGTTGGACACATACCAAGTTTAGCTCAGTTCTGGGCATCTTTGAAATACCTATACAAACTTGTTCCTACATAGTAACTTGCAACTTTGAATGAGAATGTGCTTGCTTACAGCAACGTGCTATATGTTCTGAATGCCCGAATTGGGAATCTGTGTCAAAACTTTGTTAGGAATTATGTGATCCTTACTAGCTGGAAGTAAGGGAGATGGGGCATGAAGTTATTTCTAGGAGTTGGACACATACCAAGTTTAGATCAGTTCTGGGCATCTTTGAAATACCTATACAAACTTGTTCCTACATAGTAACTTGCATCTTTGAATGAGAATGTGCTTGCTTACAGCAACGTGCTATATGTTGTGAATGCCCGAACTGGGAATCTGTGTCAAAACTTTGTTAGGAATTATGTGATCCTTACTAGCTGGAAGTAAGGGAGTTGGGGCATGAAGTTGTTTCTAGGAGTTGGACACATACCATGTTTAGCTCAGTTCTGGGCATCTTTGAAATACCTATACAAACTTGTTCCTACATAGTAACTTGCAACTTTGAATGAGAATGTGCTTGCTTACAGCAACGTGCTATATGTTCTGAATGCCCGAATTGGGAATCTGTGTCAAAACTTTGTTAGGAATTATGTGATCCTTACTAGCTGGAAGTAAGGGAGATGGAGCATGAAGTTATTTCTAGGAGATGGACACATACCAAGTTTAGCTCAGTTCTGGGCATCTTTGAAATACCTATACAAACTTGTTCCTACATAGTAACTTGCAACTTTGAATGAGAATGTGCTTGCTTACAGCAACGTGCTATATGTTCTGAATGCCCGAATTGGGAATCTGTGTCAAAACTTTGTTAGGAATTATGTGATCCTTACTAGCTGGAAGTAAGGGAGTTGGGTCATGAAGTTGTTTCTAGGAGTTGGACACATACCATGTTTAGCTCAGTTTTGGGCATCTTTGAAATACCTATACAAACTTGTTCCTACATAGTAACTTGCAACTTTGAATGAGAATGTGCTTGCTTACAGCAACGTGCTATATGTTCTGAATGCCCGAATGGGAATCTGTCTCAAAACCTTGTTGGGAATTATGTGATCCTTACTAGCTGGAAGTAAGGGAGATGGGGCATGAAGTTATTTCTAGGAGTTGGACACATACCAAATTTAGCTCAGTTCTGGGCATCTTTGAAATACCTATACAAACTTGTTCCTACATAGTAACTTGCAACTTTGAATGAGAATGTGCTTGCTTACAGCAACGTGCTATATGTTCTGAATGCCCGAATTGGGAATCTGTGTCAAAACTTTGTTAGGAATTATGTGATCCTTACTAGCTGGAAGTAAGGGAGATGGGGCATGAAGTTATTTCTAGGAGTTGGACACATACAACGTTTGGCTCAGTTCTGGGCATCTTTGAAATACCTACACAAACTTGTTCCTACATAGTAACTTGCAACTTTGAATGAGAATGTGCTTGCTTACAGCAACGTGCTATATGTTCTGAATGCCCGAATTGGGAATCTGTGTCAAAACTTTGTTAGGAATTATGTGATCCTTACTAGCTGGAAGTAAGGGAGATGGGGCATGAAGTTATTTCTAGGAGTTGGACACATACCAAGTTTAGCTCAGTTCTGGGCATCTTTGAAATACCTACACAAACTTGTTCCTACATAGTAACTTGCAACTTTGAATGAGAATGTGCTTGCTTACAGCAACGTGCTATATGTTCTGAATGCCCGAATAGGGAATCTGTGTCAAAACTTTGTTAGGAATTATGTGATCCTTACTAGCTGGAAGTAAGTGAGATGGGGCATGAAGTTATTTATAGGTGTTGGACACATACCAAGTTTAGCTCAGTTCTGGGCATCTTTGAAATACCTATACAAACTTGTTCCTACATAGTAACTTGCATCTTTGAATGAGAATGTGCTTGCTTACAGCAACGTGCTATATGTTCTGAATGCCCGAATTGGGAATCTGTGTCAAAACTTTGTTAGGAATTATGTGATCCTTACTAGCTGGAAGTAAGGGAGTTGGGGCATGAAGTTATTTCTAGGAGTTGGAGACATACCAAGTTTAGCTCAGTTCTGGGCATCTTTGAAATACCTATACAAACTTGTTCCTACATAGTAACTTGCAACTTTGAATGAGAATGTGCTTTCTTACAGCAAGGTGCTATATGTTCTGAATGCCCGAATTGGGAATCTGTGTCAAAACTTTGTTAGGAATTATGTGATCCTTACTAGCTGGAAGTAAGTGAGTTGGGGCATGAAGTTATTTCTAGGAGTTGGACACATACCAAGTTTATCTCAGTTCTGGGCATCTTTGAAAGTCCTATTCAAACTTGTTCCTACATAGTAACTTGCAACTTTGAATGAGAATGTGCTTGCTTACAGCAACGTGCTATATGTTCTGAATGCCCGAATTGGGAATCTGTGTCAAAACTTTGTTAGGGATTATGTGATCCTTACTAGCTGGAAGTAAGGGAGTTGGGGCATGAAGTTGTTTCTAGGAGTTGGACACATACCATGTTTAGCTCAGTTCTGGGCATCTTTGAAATACCTATACAAACTTGTTCCTACATAGTAACTTGCAACTTTGAATGAGAATGTGCTTGCTTACAGCAACGTGCTATATGTTCTGAATGCCCGAATTGGGAATCTGTGTCAAAACTTTGTTAGGAATTATGTGATCCTTACTAGCTGGAAGTAAGGGAGATGGGGCATGAAGTTATTTCTAGGAGTTGGACACATACCAAGTTTAGCTCAGTTCTGGGCATCTTTGAAATACCTATACAAACTTGTTACTACATAGTAACTTGCAACTTTGAATGAGAATGTGCTTGCTTACAGCAACGTGCTATATGTTCTGAATGCCCGAATTGGGAATCTGTGTCAAAACTTTGTTAGGAATTATGTGATCCTTACTAGCTGGAAGTAAGGGAGATGGAGCATGAAGTTATTTCTAGGAGTTGGACACATACCAAGTTTAGCTCAGTTCTGGGCATCTTTGAAATACCTATACAAACTTGTTCCTACATAGTAACTTGCAACTTTGAATGAGAATGTGCTTGCTTACAGCAACGTGCTATATGTTCTGAATGCCCGAATTGGGAATCTGTGTCAAAACTTTGTTAGGAATTATGTGATCCTTACTAGCTGGAAGTAAGGGAGTTGGGGCATGAAGTTGTTTCTAGGAGTTGGACACATACCATGTTTAGCTCAGTTTTGGGCATCTTTGAAATACGTATACAAACTTGTTCCTACATAGTAACTTGCAACTTTGAATGAGAATGTGCTTGCTTACAGCAACGTGCTATATGTTCTGAATGCCCGAATGGGAATCTGTCTCAAAACCTTGTTGGGAATTATGTGATCCTTACTAGCTGGAAGTAAGGGAGATGGGGCATGAAGTTATTTCTAGGAGTTGGACACATACCAAATTTAGCTCAGTTCTGGGCATCTTTGAAATACCTATACAAACTTGTTCCTACATAGTAACTTGCAACTTTGAATGAGAATGTGCTTGCTTACAGCAACGTGCTATATGTTCTGAATGCCCGAATTGGGAATCTGTGTCAAAACTTTGTTAGGAATTATGTGATCCTTACTAGCTGGAAGTAAGGGAGATGGGGCATGAAGTTATTTCTAGGAGTTGGACACATACAACGTTTGGCTCAGTTCTGGGCATCTTTGAAATACCTACACAAACTTGTTCCTACATAGTAACTTGCAACTTTGAATGAGAATGTGCTTGCTTACAGCAACGTGCTATATGTTCTGAATGCCCGAATTGGGAATCTGTGTCAAAACTTTGTTAGGAATTATGTGATCCTTACTAGCTGGAAGTAAGGGAGATGGGGCATGAAGTTATTTCTAGGAGTTGGACACATACCAAGTTTAGCTCAGTTCTGGGCATCTTTGAAATACCTACACAAACTTGTTCCTACATAGTAACTTGCAACTTTGAATGAGAATGTGCTTGCTTACAGCAACGTGCTATATGTTCTGAATGCCCGAATAGGGAATCTGTGTCAAAACTTTGTTAGGAATTATGTGATCCTTACTAGCTGGAAGTAAGTGAGATGGGGCATGAAGTTATTTCTAGGTGTTGGACACATACCAAGTTTAGCTCAGTTCTGGGCATCTTTGAAATACCTATACAAACTTGTTCCTACATAGTAACTTGCATCTTTGAATGAGAATGTGCTTGCTTACAGCAACGTGCTATATGTTCTGAATGCCCGAATTGGGAATCTGTGTCAAAACTTTGTTAGGAATTATGTGATCCTTACTAGCTGGAAGTAAGGGAGTTGGGGCATGAAGTTATTTCTAGGAGTTGGAGACATACCAAGTTGAGCTCAGTTCTGGGCATCTTTGAAATACCTATACAAACTTGTTCCTACATAGTAACTTGCAACTTTGAATGAGAATGTGCTTTCTTACAGCAAGGTGCTATATGTTCTGAATGCCCGAATTGGGAATCTGTGTCAAAACTTTGTTAGGAATTATGTGATCCTTACTAGCTGGAAGTAAGTGAGTTGGGGCATGAAGTTATTTCTAGGAGTTGGACACATACCAAGTTTATCTCAGTTCTGGGCATCTTTGAAAGTCCTATTCAAACTTGTTCCTACATAGTAACTTGCAACTTTGAATGAGAATGTGCTTGCTTACAGCAACGTGCTATATGTTCTGAATGCCCGAATTGGGAATCTGTGTCAAAACTTTGTTAGGGATTATGTGATCCTTACTAGCTGGAAGTAAGGGAGTTGGGGCATGAAGTTGTTTCTAGGAGTTGGACACATACCATGTTTAGCTCAGTTCTGGGCATCTTTGAAATACCTATACAAACTTGTTCCTACATAGTAACTTGCAACTTTGAATGAGAATGTGCTTGCTTACAGCAACGTGCTATATGTTCTGAATGCCCGAATTGGGAATCTGTGTCAAAACTTTGTTAGGAATTATGTGATCCTTACTAGCTGGAAGTAAGGGAGATGGGGCATGAAGTTATTTCTAGGAGTTGGACACATACCAAGTTTAGCTCATTTCTCGGCATCTTTGAAATACCTATACAAACTTGTTACTACATAGTAACTTGCAACTTTGAATGAGAATGTGCTTGCTTACAGCAACGTGCTATATGTTCTGAATGCCCGAATTGGGAATCTGTGTCAAAACTTTGTTAGGAATTATGTGATCCTTACTAGCTGGAAGTAAGGGAGATGGAGCATGAAGTTATTTCTAGGAGTTGGACACATACCAAGTTTAGCTCAGTTCTGGGCATCTTTGAAATACCTATACAAACTTGTTCCTACATAGTAACTTGCAACTTTGAATGAGAATGTGCTTGCTTACAGCAACGTGCTATATGTTCTGAATGCCCGAATTGGGAATCTGTGTCAAAACTTTGTTAGGAATTATGTGATCCTTACTAGCTGGAAGTAAGGGAGATGGGGCATGAAGTTATTTCTAGGAGTTGGACACAACCAAGTTTAGCTCAGTTCTTGGCATCTTTGAAATACCTATACAAACTTGTTCCTACATAGTAACTTGCAACTTTGAATGAGAATGTGCTTGCTTACAGCAACGTGCTATATGTTCTGAATGCCCGAATTGGGAATCTGTGTCAAAACTTTGTTAGGAATTATGTGATCCTTACTAGCTGGAAGTAAGGGAGATGGGGCATGAAGTTATTTCTAGGAGTTGGACACATACCAAGTTTAGCTCAGTTCTGGGCATCTTTGAAATACCTATACAAACTTATTCCTACATAGTAACTTGCATCTTTGAATGAGAATGTGCTTGCATACAGCAAGGTGCTATATGTTCTGAATGCCCGAATTGGGAATCTGTGTCAAAACTTTGTTAGGAATTATGTGATCCTTACTAGCTGGAAGTAAGGGAGTTGGGGCATGAAGTTGTTTCTAGGAGTTGGACACATACCATGTTTAGCTCAGTTTTGGGCATCTTTGAAATACCTATATAAACTTGTTCCTACATAGTAACTTGCAACTTTGAATGAGAATGTGCTTGCTTACAGCAACGTGCTATATGTTCTGAATGCCCGAATGGGAATCTGTCTCAAAACCTTGTTGGGAATTATGTGATCCTTACTAGCTGGAAGTAAGGGAGATGGGGCATGAAGTTATTTCTAGGAGTTGGACACATACCAAATTTAGCTCAGTTCTGGGCATCTTTGAAATACCTATACAAACTTGTTCCTACATAGTAACTTGCAACTTTGAATGAGAATGTGCTTGCTTACAGCAACGTGCTATATGTTCTGAATGCCCGAATTGGGAATCTGTGTCAAAACTTTGTTAGGAATTATGTGATCCTTACTAGCTGGAAGTAAGGGAGATGGGGCATGAAGTTATTTCTAGGAGTTGGACACATACAACGTTTGGCTCAGTTCTGGGCATCTTTGAAATACCTACACAAACTTGTTCCTACATAGTAACTTGCAACTTTGAATGAGAATGTGCTTGCTTACAGCAACGTGCTATATGTTCTGAATGCCCGAATTGGGAATCTGTGTCAAAACTTTGTTAGGAATTATGTGATCCTTACTAGCTGGAAGTAAGGGAGATGGGGCATGAAGTTATTTCTAGGAGTTGGACACATACCAAGTTTAGCTCAGTTCTGGGCATCTTTGAAATACCTACACAAACTTGTTCCTACATAGTAACTTGCAACTTTGAATGAGAATGTGCTTGCTTACAGCAACGTGCTATATGTTCTGAATGCCCGAATAGGGAATCTGTGTCAAAACTTTGTTAGGAATTATGTGATCCTTACTAGCTGGAAGTAAGTGAGATGGGGCATGAAGTTATTTCTAGGTGTTGGACACATACTAAGTTTAGCTCAGTTCTGGGCATCTTTGAAATACCTATACAAACTTGTTCCTACATAGTAACTTGCATCTTTGAATGAGAATGTGCTTGCTTACAGCAACGTGCTATATGTTCTGAATGCCCGAATTGGGAATCTGTGTCAAAACTTTGTTAGGAATTATGTGATCCTTACTACCTGGAAGTAAGGGAGTTGGGGCATGAAGTTATTTCTAGGAGTTGGACACATACCAAGTTTAGCTCAGTTCTGGGCATCTTTGAAATACCTATACAAACTTGTTCCTACATAGTAACTTGCAACTTTGAATGAGAATGTGCTTTCTTACAGCAAGGTGCTATATGTTCTGAATGCCCGAATTGGGAATCTGTGTCAAAACTTTGTTAGGAATTATGTGATCCTTACTAGCTGGAAGTAAGTGAGTTGGGGCATGAAGTTATTTCTAGGAGTTGGACACATACCAAGTTTATCTCAGTTCTGGGCATCTTTGAAAGTCCTATTCAAACTTGTTCCTACATAGTAACTTGCAACTTTGAATGAGAATGTGCTTGCTTACAGCAACGTGCTATATGTTCTGAATGCCCGAATTGGGAATCTGTGTCAAAACTTTGTTAGGGATTATGTGATCCTTACTAGCTGGAAGTAAGAGAGATGGGGCATGAAGTTATTTCTAGGAGTTGGACACATACCAAGTTTAGCTCAGTTCTGGGCATCTTTGAAATACCTATACAAACTTGTTCCTACATAGTAATTTGCATCTTTGAATGAGAATGTGCTTGCTTACAGCAAAGTGCTATATGTTGTGAATGCCCGAATTGGGAATCTGTGTCAAAACTTTGTTAGGAATTATGTGATCCTTACTAGCTGGAAGTAAGGGAGATGGGGCATGAAGTTATTTCTAGGAGTTGGACACATACCATGTTTAGCTCAGTTCTGGGCATCTTTGAAATACCTATACAAACTTGTTCCTACATAGTAACTTGCAACTTTGAATGAGAATGTGCTTGCTTACAGCAACGTGCTATATGTTCTGAATGCCCGAATTGGGAATCTGTGTCAAAACTTTGTTAGGAATTATGTGATCCTTACTAGCTGGAAGTAAGGGAGATGGGGCATGAAGTTATTTCTAGGAGTTGGACACATACCAAGTTTACCTCAGTTCTGGGCATCTTTGAAGTACCTATACAAACTTGTTCCTACATAGTAACTTGCAACTTTGAATGAGAATGTGCTTGCTTACAGCAACGTGCTATATGTTCTGAATGCCCGAATTGGGAATCTGTGTCAAGACTTTGTTAGGAATTATGTGATCCTTACTAGCTGGAAGTAAGGGAGATGGGGCATGAAGTTATTTCTAGGAGTTGGACACATACCAAGTTTAGCTCAGTTCTGGGCATCTTTGAAATACTTATACAAACTTGTTCCTACATAGTAACTTGCAACTTTGAATGAGAATGTGCTTTCTTACAGCAAGGTGCTATATGTTCTGAATGCCCGAATTGGGAATCTGTGTCAAAACTTTGTTAGGAATTATGTGATCCTTACTAGCTGGAAGTAAGGGAGTTGGGGCATGAAGTTATTTCTAGGAGTTGGACACATACCAAGTTTAGCTCAGTTCTGGGCATCTTTGAAAGTCCTATTCAAACTTGTTCCTACATAGTAACTTGCAACTTTGAATGAGAATGTGCTTGCTTACATCAACGTGCTATATGTTCTGAATGCCCGAATTGGGAATCTGTGTCAAAACTTTGTTAGGAATTATGTGATCCTTACTAGCTGGAAGTAAGGGAGATGGGGCATGAAGTTATTTCTAGGAGTTGGACACATACCAAGTTTAGCTCAGTTCTGGGCATCTTTGAAATACCTATACAAACCTGTTCCTACATATTAACTTGCAAATTTTAATGAGAATGTGCTTTCTTACAGCAACGTGCTATATGTTCTGAATGCCCGAATTGGGAATCTGTGTCAAAATTTGTTAGGAATGATGTGATCCTTACTAGCTGGAAGTAAGGGAGTTGGGGCATGAAGGTATTTCTAGGAGTTGGACACATACCAAGTTTAGCACAGTTCTGGGCATCTTTGAAATACCTATACAAACTTGTTCCTACATATTAACTTGCAACTTTGAATGAGAATGTGCTTGCTTACAGCAACGTGCTATATGTTCTGAATGCCCGAATTGGGAATCTGTGTCAAAACTTTGTTAGGAATTATGTGATCCTTACTAGCTGGAAGTAAGGGAGATGGGGCATGAAGTTATTTCTAGGAGTTGGACACATACCAAGTTTACCTCAGTTCTGGGCATCTTTGAAGTACCTATACAAACTTGTTCCTACATAGTAACTTGCAACTTTGAATGAGAATGTGCTTGCTTACAGCAACGTGCTATATGTTCTGAATGCCCGAATTGGGAATCTGTGTCAAAACTTTGTTAGGAATTATGTGATCCACACTAGCTGGAAGTAAGGGAGATGGGGCATGAAGTTATTTCTAGGAGTTGGACACATACCAAGTTTAGCTCAGTTCTGGGCATCTTTGAAATACCTATACAAACTTGTTCCTACATAGTAACTTGCAACTTTGAATGAGAATGTGCTTGCTTACAGCAACGTGCTATATGTTGTGAATGCCCGAATTGGGAATCTGTGTCAAAACTTTGTTAGGAATTATGTGATCCTTACTAGCTGGAAGTAAGGGAGATGGGGCATGAAGTTATTTCTAGGAGTTGGACACATACCAAGTTTAGCTCAGTTCTGGGCATCTTTGAAATACCTATACAAACTTGTTCCTACACAGTAACTTGCAACTTTGAATGAGAATGTGCTTGCTTACAGCAACGTGCTATATGTTCTGAATGCCCGAATTGGGAATCTGTGTCAAATCTTTGTTAGGAATTATGTGATCCTTACAAGCTGGATGTAAGGGAGATGGGGCAAGAAGTTATTTCTAGGAGTTGGACACATACCAAGTTTAGCTCAGTTCTGGGCATCTTTGAAATACCTATACAAACTTGTTCCTACACAGTAACTTGCATCTTTGAATGAGAATGTGCTTGCTTACAGCAACGTGCTATATGTTGTGAATGCCCGAATTGGGAATCTGTGTCAAAACTTTGTTAGGAATGATGTGATCCTTACTAGCTGGAAGTAAGGGAGATGGGGCATGAAGTTATTTCTAGGAGTTGGACACATACCAAGTTTAGCTCAGTTCTGGGCATCTTTGAAATACCTATACAAACTTGTTCCTACATAGTAACTTGCAAATTTGAATGAGAATGTGCTTGCTTACAGCAACGTGCTATATGTTCTGAATGCCCGAATTGGGAATCTGTGTCAAAACTTTGTTAGGAATTATGTGATCCTTACTAGCTGGAAGTAAGGGAGATGGGGCATGAAGTTATTTCTAGGAGTTGGAGACATACCAAATTTAGCTCAGTTCTGGGCATCTTTGAAATACCTATACAAACTTGTTCCTACATAGTAACTTGCAACTTTGAATGAGAATGTGCTTGCTTACAGCAACGTGCTATACGTTCTGAATGCCCGAATTGGGAATCTGTGTCAAAACTTTGTTAGGAATTATGTGATCCTTACTAGCTGGAAGTAAGGGAGATGGGGCATGAAGTTATTTCTAGGAGTTGGACACATACAACGTTTAGCTCAGTTCTGGGCATCTTTGAAATACCTATACAAACTTGTTCCTACATAGTAACTTGCAACTTTGAATGAGAATGTGCTTGCTTACAGCAACGTGCTATATGTTCTGAATGCCCGAATTGGGAATCTGTGTCAAAACTTTGTTAGGAATTATGTGATCCTTACTAGCTGGAAGTAAGGGAGATGGGGCATGAAGTTATTTCTAGGAGTTGGACACATACCAAGTTTAGCTCAGTTCTGGGCATCTTTGAAATACCTATACAAACTTGTTCCTACATAGTAACTTGCAACTTTGAATGAGAATGTGCTTGCTTACAGCAACGTGCTATATGTTCTGAATGCCCGAATTGGGAATCTGTGTCAAAACTTTGTTAGGAATTATGTGATCCTTACTAGCTGGAAGTAAGGGAGATGGGGCATGAAGTTATTTCTAGGAGTTGGAGACATACCAAATTTAGCTCAGTTCTGGGCATCTTTGAAATACCTATACAAACTTGTTCCTACATAGTAACTTGCAACTTTGAATGAGAATGTGCTTGCTTACAGCAACGTGCTATACGTTCTGAATGCCCGAATTGGGAATCTGTGTCAAAACTTTGTTAGGAATTATGTGATCCTTACTAGCTGGAAGTAAGGGAGTTGGGGCATGAAGTTGTTTCTAGGAGTTGGACACATACAATGTTTAGCTCAGTTCTGGGCATCTTTGAAATACCTATACACACTTGTTCCTACATAGTAACTTGCAACTTTGAATGAGAATGTGCTTGCTTACAGCAACGTGCTATATGTTCTGAATGCCCGAATGGGAATCTATGTCAAAACTTTGTTAGGAATTATGTGATCCACACTAGCTGGAAGTAAGGGAGATGGGGCATGAAGTTATTTCTAGGAGTTGGACACATACCAAGTTTAGCTCAGTTCTGGGCATCTTTGAAATACCTATACAAACTTGTTCCTACATAGTAACTTGCAACTTTGAATGAGAATGTGCTTGCTTACAGCAACGTGCTATATGTTCTGAATGCCCGAATTGGGAATCTGTGTCAAAACTTTGTTAGGAATTATGTGATCCTTACTAGCTGGAAGTAAGGGAGATGGGGCATGAAGTTATTTCTAGGAGTTGGACACATACCAAGTTTAGATCAGTTCTGGGCATCTTTGAAATACCTATACAAACTTGTTCCTACATAGTAACTTGCATCTTTGAATGAGAATGTGCTTGCTTACAGCAACGTGCTATATGTTCTGAATGCCCGAATGGGAATCTGTGTCAAAACTTTGTTAGGAATTATGTGATCCTTACTAGCTGGAAGTAAGGGAGTTGGGGCATGAAGTTGTTTCTAGGAGTTGGACACATACCATGTTTAGCTCAGTTCTGGGCATCTTTGAAATACCTATACAAACTTGTTCCTACATAGTAACTTGCAACTTTGAATGAGAATGTGCTTGCTTACAGCAACGTGCTATATGTTCTGAATGCCCGAATTGGGAATCTGTGTCAAAACTTTGTTAGGAATTATGTGATCCTTACTAGCTGGAAGTAAGGGAGATGGGGCATGAAGTTATTTCTAGGAGTTGGACACATACCAAGTTTAGCTCAGTTCTGGGCATCTTTGAAATACCTATACAAACTTGTTCCTACATAGTAACTTGCAACTTTGAATGAGAATGTGCTTGCTTACAGCAACGTGCTATATGTTCTGAATGCCCGAATTGGGAATCTGTGTCAAAACTTTGTTAGGAATTATGTGATCCTTACTAGCTGGAAGTAAGGGAGTTGGGGCATGAAGTTGTTTCTAGGAGTTGGACACATACCAAGTTTAGCTCAGTTTTGGGCATCTTTGAAATACCTATACAAACTTGTTCCTACATAGTAACTTGCAACTTTGAATGAGAATGTGCTTGCTTACAGCAACGTGCTATATGTTCTGAATGCCCGAATGGGAATCTGTCTCAAAACCTTGTTGGGAATTATGTGATCCTTACTAGCTGGAAGTAAGGGAGATGGGGCATGAAGTTATTTCTAGGAGTTGGACACATACCAAATTTAGCTCAGTTCTGGGCATCTTTGAAATACCTATACAAACTTGTTCCTACATAGTAACTTGCAACTTTGAATGAGAATGTGCTTGCTTACAGCAACGTGCTATATGTTCTGAATGCCCGAATTGGGAATCTGTGTCAAAACTTTGTTAGGAATTATGTGATCCTTACTAGCTGGAAGTAAGGGAGATGGGGCATGAAGTTATTTCTAGGAGTTGGACACATGCAACGTTTGGCTCAGTTCTGGGCATCTTTGAAATACCTACACAAACTTGTTCCTACATAGTAACTTGCAACTTTGAATGAGAATGTGCTTGCTTACAGCAACGTGCTATATGTTCTGAATGCCCGAATTGGGAATCTGTGTCAAAACTTTGTTAGGAATTATGTGATCCTTACTAGCTGGAAGTAAGGGAGATGGGGCATGAAGTTATTTCTAGGAGTTGGACACATACCAAGTTTAGCTCAGTTCTGGGCATCTTTGAAATACCTACACAAACTTGTTCCTACATAGTAACTTGCAACTTTGAATGAGAATGTGCTTGCTTACAGCAACGTGCTATATGTTCTGAATGCCCGAATAGGGAATCTGTGTCAAAACTTTGTTAGGAATTATGTGATCCTTACTAGCTGGAAGTAAGTGAGATGGGGCATGAAGTTATTTCTAGGTGTTGGACACATACCAAGTTTAGCTCAGTTCTGGGCATCTTTGAAATACCTATACAAACTTGTTCCTACATAGTAACTTGCATCTTTGAATGAGAATGTGCTTGCTTACAGCAACGTGCTATATGTTCTGAATGCCCGAATTGGGAATCTGTGTCAAAACTTTGTTAGGAATTATGTGATCCTTACTAGCTGGAAGTAAGGGAGTTGGGGCATGAAGTTATTTCTAGGAGTTGGAGACATACCAAGTTTAGCTCAGTTCTGGGCATCTTTGAAATACCTATACAAACTTGTTCCTACATAGTAACTTGCAACTTTGAATGAGAATGTGCTTTCTTACAGCAAGGTGCTATATGTTCTGAATGCCCGAATTGGGAATCTGTGTCAAAACTTTGTTAGGGATTATGTGATCCTTACTAGCTGGAAGTAAGGGAGTTGGGGCATGAAGTTGTTTCTAGGAGTTGGACACATACCATGTTTAGCTCAGTTCTGGGCATCTTTGAAATACCTATACAAACTTGTTCCTACATAGTAACTTGCAACTTTGAATGAGAATGTGCTTGCTTACAGCAACGTGCTATATGTTCTGAATGCCCGAATTGGGAATCTGTGTCAAAACTTTGTTAGGAATTATGTGATCCTTACTAGCTGGAAGTAAGGGAGGTGGGGCATGAAGTTATTTCTAGGAGTTGGACACATACCAAGTTTAGCTCAGTTCTGGGCATCTTTGAAATACCTATACAAACTTGTTACTACATAGTAACTTGCAACTTTGAATGAGAATGTGCTTGCTTACAGCAACGTGCTATATGTTCTGAATGCCCGAATTGGGAATCTGTGTCAAAACTTTGTTAGGAATTATGTGATCCTTACTAGCTGGAAGTAAGGGAGATGGAGCATGAAGTTATTTCTAGGAGTTGGACACATACCAAGTTTAGCTCAGTTCTGGGCATCTTTGAAATACCTATACAAACTTGTTCCTACATAGTAACTTGCAACTTTGAATGAGAATGTGCTTGCTTACAGCAACGTGCTATATGTTCTGAATGCCCGAATGGGAATCTGTCTCAAAACCTTGTTGGGAATTATGTGATCCTTACTAGCTGGAAGTAAGGGAGATGGGGCATGAAGTTATTTCTAGGAGTTGGACACATACCAAATTTAGCTCAGTTCTGGGCATCTTTGAAATACCTATACAAACTTGTTCCTACATAGTAACTTGCAACTTTGAATGAGAATGTGCTTGCTTAGAGCAACGTGCTATATGTTGTGAATGCCCGAATTGGGAATCTGTGTCAAAACTTTGTTAGGAATTATGTGATCCTTACTAGCTGGAAGTAAGGGAGATGGGGCATGAAGTTATTTCTAGGAGTTGGACACATACAACGTTTGGCTCAGTTCTGGGCATCTTTGAAATACCTACACAAACTTGTTCCTACATAGTAACTTGCAACTTTGAATGAGAATGTGCTTGCTTACAGCAACGTGCTATATGTTCTGAATGCCCGAATTGGGAATCTGTGTCAAAACTTTGTTAGGAATTATGTGATCCTTACTAGCTGGAAGTAAGGGAGATGGGGCATGAAGTTATTTCTAGGAGTTGGACACATACCAAGTTTAGCTCAGTTCTGGGCATCTTTGAAATACCTACACAAACTTGTTCCTACATAGTAACTTGCAACTTTGAATGAGAATGTGCTTGCTTACAGCAACGTGCTATATGTTCTGAATGCCCGAATAGGGAATCTGTGTCAAAACTTTGTTAGGAATTATGTGATCCTTACTAGCTGGAAGTAAGTGAGATGGGGCATGAAGTTATTTCTAGGTGTTGGACACATACCAAGTTTAGCTCAGTTCTGGGCATCTTTGAAATACCTATACAAACTTGTTCCTACATAGTAACTTGCAACTTTGAATGAGAATGTGCTTGCTTACAGCAACGTGCTATATGTTCTGAATGCCCGAATTGGGAATCTGTGTCAAAACTTTGTTAGGAATTATGTGATCCTTACTAGCTGGAAGTAAGCGAAATGGGGCATGAAGTTATTTCTAGGAGTTGGAGACATACCAAGTTTAGCTCAGTTCTGGGCATCTTTGAAATACCTATACAAACTTGTTCCTACATAGTAACTTGCAACTTTGAATGAGAATGTGCTTTCTTACAGCAAGGTGCTATATGTTCTGAATGCCCGAATTGGGAATCTGTGTCAAAACTTTGTTAGGAATTATGTGATCCTTACTAGCTGGAAGTAAGTGAGTTGGGGCATGAAGTTATTTCTAGGAGTTGGACACATACCAAGTTTATCTCAGTTCTGGGCATCTTTGAAAGTCCTATTCAAACTTGTTCCTACATAGTAACTTGCAACTTTGAATGAGAATGTGCTTGCTTACAGCAACGTGCTATATGTTCTGAATGCCCGAATTGGGAATCTGTGTCAAAACTTTGTTAGGGATTATGTGATCCTTACTAGCTGGAAGTAAGGGAGTTGGGGCATGAAGTTGTTTCTAGGAGTTGGACACATACCATGTTTAGCTCAGTTCTGGGCATCTTTGAAATACCTATACAAACTTGTTCCTACATAGTAACTTGCAACTTTGAATGAGAATGTGCTTGCTTACAGCAACGTGCTATATGTTCTGAATGCCCGAATTGGGAATCTGTGTCAAAACTTTGTTAGGAAATATGTGATCCTTACTAGCTGGAAGTAAGGGAGATGGGGCATGAAGTTATTTCTAGGAGTTGGACACATACCAAGTTTAGCTCAGTTCTGGGCATCTTTGAAATACCTATACAAACTTGTTACTACATAGTAACTTGCAACTTTGAATGAGAATGTGCTTGCTTACAGCAACGTGCTATATGTTCTGAATGCCCGAATTGGGAATCTGTGTCAAAACTTTGTTAGGAATTATGTGATCCTTACTAGCTGGAAGTAAGGGAGATGGAGCATGAAGTTATTTCTAGGAGTTGGACACATACCAAGTTTAGCTCAGTTCTGGGCATCTTTGAAATACCTATACAAACTTGTTCCTACATAGTAACTTGCAACTTTGAATGAGAATGTGCTTGCTTACAGCAACGTGCTATATGCTCTGAATGCCCGAATTGGGAATCTGTGTCAAAACTTTGTTAGGAATTATGTGATCCTTACTAGCTGGAAGTAAGGGAGATGGGGCATGAAGTTATTTCTAGGAGTTGGACACAACCAAGTTTAGCTCAGTTCTGGGCATCTTTGAAATACCTATACAAACTTGTTCCTACATAGTAACTTGCAACTTTGAATGAGAATGTGCTTGCTTACAGCAACGTGCTATATGTTCTGAATGCCCGAATTGGGAATCTGTGTCAAAACTTTGTTAGGAATTATGTGATCCTTACTAGCTGGAAGTAAGGGAGATGGGGCATGAAGTTATTTCTAGGAGTTGGACACATACCAAGTTTAGCTCAGTTCTGGGCATCTTTGAAATACCTACACAAACTTGTTCCTACATAGTAACTTGCAACTTTGAATGAGAATGTGCTTGCTTACAGCAACGTGCTATATGTTCTGAATGCCCGAATAGGGAATCTGTGTCAAAACTTTGTTAGGAATTATGTGATCCTTACTAGCTGGAAGTAAGTGAGATGGGGCATGAAGTTATTTCTAGGTGTTGGACACATACCAAGTTTAGCTCAGTTCTGGGCATCTTTGAAATACCTATACAAACTTGTTCCTACATAGTAACTTGCATCTTTGAATGAGAATGTGCTTGCTTACAGCAACGTGCTATATGTTCTGAATGCCCGAATTGGGAATCTGTGTCAAAACTTTGTTAGGAATTATGTGATCCTTACTACCTTGAAGTAAGGGAGTTGGGGCATGAAGTTATTTCTAGGAGTTGGACACATACCAAGTTTAGCTCAGTTCTGGGCATCTTTGAAATACCTATACAAACTTGTTCCTACATAGTAACTTGCAACTTTGAATGAGAATGTGCTTTCTTACAGCAAGGTGCTATATGTTCTGAATGCCCGAATTGGGAATCTGTGTCAAATCTTTGTTAGGAATTATGTGATCCTTACTAGCTGGAAGTAAGTGAGTTGGGGCATGAAGTTATTTCTAGGAGTTGGACACATACCAAATTTATCTCAGTTCTGGGCATCTTTGAAAGTCCTATTCAAACTTGTTCCTACATAGTAACTTGCAACTTTGAATGAGAATGTGCTTGCTTACAGCAACGTGCTATATGTTCTGAATGCCCGAATTGGGAATCTGTGTCAAAACTTTGTTAGGGATTATGTGATCCTTACTAGCTGGAAGTAAGAGAGATGGGGCATGAAGTTATTTCTAGGAGTTGGACACATACCAAGTTTAGCTCAGTTCTGGGCATCTTTGAAATACCTATACAAACTTGTTCCTACATAGTAATTTGCATCTTTGAATGAGAATGTGCTTGCTTACAGCAAAGTGCTATATGTTGTGAATGCCCGAATTGGGAATCTGTGTCAAAACTTTGTTAGGAATTATGTGATCCTTACTAGCTGGAAGTAAGGGAGATGGGGCATGAAGTTATTTCTAGGAGTTGAACACATACCATGTTTAGCTCAGTTCTGGGCATCTTTGAAATACCTATACAAACTTGTTCCTACATAGTAACTTGCAACTTTGAATGAGAATGTGCTTGCTTACAGCAACGTGCTATATGTTCTGAATGCCCGAATTGGGAATCTGTGTCAAAACTTTGTTAGGAATTATGTGATCCTTACTAGCTGGAAGTAAGGGAGATGGGGCATGAAGTTATTTCTAGGAGTTGGACACATACCAAGTTTACCTCAGTTCTGGGCATCTTTGAAGTACCTATACAAACTTGTTCCTACATAGTAACTTGCAACTTTGAATGAGAATGTGCTTGCTTACAGCAACGTGCTATATGTTCTGAATGCCCGAATTGGGAATCTGTGTCAAGACTTTGTTAGGAATTATGTGATCCTTACTAGCTGGAAGTAAGGGAGATGGGGCATGAAGTTATTTCTAGGAGTTGGACACATACCAAGTTTAGCTCAGTTCTGGGCATCTTTGAAATACTTATACAAACTTGGTCCTACATAGTAACTTGCAACTTTGAATGAGAATGTGCTTTCTTACAGCAAGGTGCTATATGTTCTGAATGCCCGAATTGGGAATCTGTGTCAAAACTTTGTTAGGAATTATGTGATCCTTACTAGCTGGAAGTAAGGGAGTTGGGGCATGAAGTTATTTCTAGGAGTTGGACACATACCAAGTTTAGCTCAGTTCTGGGCATCTTTGAAAGTCCTATTCAAACTTGTTCCTACATAGTAACTTGCAACTTTGAATGAGAATGTGCTTGCTTACATCAACGTGCTATGTGTTCTGAATGCCCGAATTGGGAATCTGTGTCAAAACTTTGTTAGGAATTATGTGATCCTTACTAGCTGGAAGTAAGGGAGATGGGGCATGAAGTTATTTCTAGGAGTTGGACACATACCAAGTTTAGCTCAGTTCTGGGCATCTTTGAAATACCTATACAAACCTGTTCCTACATATTAACTTGCAAATTTTAATGAGAATGTGCTTTCTTACAGCAACGTGCTATATGTTCTGAATGCCCGAATTGGGAATCTGTGTCAAAATTTGTTAGGAATGATGTGATCCTTACTAGCTGGAAGTAAGGGAGTTGGGGCATGAAGGTATTTCTAGGAGTTGGACACATACCAAGTTTAGCACAGTTCTGGGCATCTTTGAAATACCTATACAAACTTGTTCCTACATAGTAACTTGCAACTTTGAATGAGAATGTGCTTGCTTACAGCAACGTGCTATATGTTCTGAATGCCCGAATTGGGAATCTGTGTCAAAACTTTGTTAGGAATTATGTGATCCTTACTAGCTGGAAGTAAGGGAGATGGGGCATGAAGTTATTTCTAGGAGTTGGACACATACCAAGTTTACCTCAGTTCTGGGCATCTTTGAAGTACCTATACAAACTTGTTCCTACATAGTAACTTGCAACTTTGAATGAGAATGTGCTTGCTTACAGCAACGTGCTATATGTTCTGAATGCCCGAATTGGGAATCTGTGTCAAAACTTTGTTAGAAATTATGTGATCCTTACTAGCTGGAAGTAAGGGAGTTGGGGCATGAAGTTATTTCTAGGAGTTGGACACATACCAAGTTTAGCTCAGTTCTGGGCATCTTTGGAATACCTATACAAACTTGTTCCTACATAGTAACTTGCAACTTTGAATGAGAATGTGCTTGCTTACAGCAACGTGCTATATGTTCTGAATGCCCTAATAGGGAATCTGTGTCAAAACTTTGTTAGGAATTATGTGATCCTTACTAGCTGGAAGTAAGGGAGATGGGGCATGAAGTTATTTCTAGGAGTTGGACACATACCAAGTTTAGCTCAGTTCTGGGCATCTTTGAAATACCTATACAAACTTGTTCCTACATAGTAACTTGCAACTTTGAATGAGAATGTGCTTTCTTACAGCAAGGTGCTATATGTTCTGAATGCCCGAATTGGGAATCTGTGTCAAAACTTTGTTAGGAATTATGTGATCCTTACTAGCTGGAAGTAAGGGAGTTGGGGCATGAAGTTATTTCTAGGAGTTGGACACATACCAAGTTTAGCTCAGTTCTGGGCATCTTTGAAAGTCCTATTCAAACTTGTTCCTACATAGTAACTTGCAACTTTGAATGAGAATGTGCTTGCTTACATCAACGTGCTATATGTTCTGAATGCCCGAATTGGGAATCTGTGTCAAAACTTTGTTAGGAATTATGTGATCCTTACTAGCTGGAAGTAAGGGAGATTGGGCATGAAGTTATTTCTAGGAGTTGGACACATACCAAGTTTAGCTCAGTTCTGGGCATCTTTGAAATACCTATACAAACTTGTTCCTACATATTAACTTGCAACTTTGAATGAGAATGTGCTTTCTTACAAGAACGTGCTATATGTTCTGAATGCCCGAATGGGAATCTGTGTCAAAACTTTGTTAGGAATTATGTGATCCACACTAGCTGGAAGTAAGGGAGATGGGGCATGAAGTTATTTCTAGGAGTTGGAAACATACCAAGTTTAGCTCAGTTCTGGGCGTCTTTGAAATACCTATACAAACTTGTTCCTACATAGTAACTTGCAACTTTGAATGAGAATGTGCTTTCTTACAGCAAGGTGCTATATGTTCTGAATGCCCGAATTGGGAATCTGTGTCAAAACTTTGTTAGGAATTATGTGATCCTTACTAGCTGGAAGTAAGGGAGTTGGGGCATGAAGTTATTTCTAGGAGTTGGACACATACCAAGTTTAGCTCAGTTCTGGGCATCTTTGAAAGTCCTATTCAAACTTGTTCCTACATAGTAACTTGCAACTTTGAATGAGAATGTGCTTGCTTACATCAACGTGCTATATGTTCTGAATGCCCGAATTGGGAATCTGTGTCAAAACTTTGTTAGGAATTATGTGATCCTTACTAGCTGGAAGTAAGGGAGATTGGGCATGAAGTTATTTCTAGGAGTTGGACACATACCAAGTTTAGCTCAGTTCTGGGCATCTTTGAAATACCTATACAAACTTGTTCCTACATATTAACTTGCAACTTTGAATGAGAATGTGCTTTCTTACAAGAACGTGCTATATGTTCTGAATGCCCGAATGGGAATCTGTGTCAAAACTTTGTTAGGAATTATGTGATCCACACTAGCTGGAAGTAAGGGAGATGGGGCATGAAGTTATTTCTAGGAGTTGGAAACATACCAAGTTTAGCTCAGTTCTGGGCGTCTTTGAAATACCTATACAAACTTGTTCCTACATATTAACTTGCAACTTTGAATGAGAATGTGCTTTCTTACAGCAACGTGCTATATGTTCTGAATGCCCGAATTGGGAATCTGTGTCAAAATTTGTTAGGAATTATGTGATCCTTACTAGCTGGAAGTAAGGGAGTTGGGACATGAAGGTATTTCTAGGAGTTGGACACATACCAAGTTTAGCACAGTTCTGGGCATCTTTGAAATACCTATACAAACTTGTTCCTACATAGTAACTTGCAACTTTGAATGAGAATGTGCTTGCTTACAGCAACGTGCTATATGTTCTGAATGCCCGAATTGGAAATCTGTGTCAAAACTTTGTTAGGAATTATGTGATCCTTACTAGCTGGAAGTAAGGGAGATGGGGCATGAAGTTATTTCTAGGAGTTGGACACATACCAAGTTTAGCTCAGTTCTGGGCATCTTTGAAATACCTATACAAACTTGTTCCTACATAGTAACTTGCATCTTTAATGAGAATGTGCTTGCTTACAGCAACGTGCTATATGTTCTGAATGCCCGAATTGGGAATCTGTGTCAAAGCTTTGTTAGGAATTATGTGATCCTTACTAGCTGGAAGTAAGGGAGATGGGGCATGAAGTTATTTCTAGGAGTTGGACACATACCAAGTTTAGCTCAGTTCTGGGCATCTTTGAAAGTCCTATTCAAACTTGTTCCTACATAGTAACTTGCAACTTTGAATGAGAATGTGCTTGCTTACAGCAACGTGCTATATGTTCTGAATGCCCGAATTGGGAATCTGTGTCAAAACTTTGTTAGGAATTATGTGATCCTTACTAGCTGGAATTAAGGGAGTTGGGGCATGAAGTTATTTCTAGGAGTTGGACACACACCAAGTTTAGCTCAGTTCTGGGCATCTTTGAAATACCTATACAAACTTGTTACTACATAGTAACGTGCAACTTTCAATGAGAATGTGCTTGCTTAGAGCAACGTGCTATATGTTGTGAATGCCCGAATTGGGAATCTGTGTCAAAATTTGTTAGGAATTATGTGATCCTTACTAGCTGGAAGTAAGGGAGTTGGGGCATGAAGGTATTTCTAGGAGTTGGACACACACCAAGTGTAGCACAGTTCTGGGCATCTTTGAAATACCTATACAAACTTGTTCCTACAGAGTAACTTGCAACTTTGAATGAGAATGTGCTTGCTTACAGCAACGTGCTATATGTTCTGAATGCCCGAATTGGGGATCTGTGTCAAAACTTTGTTAGGAATTATGTGATCCTTACTAGCTGGAAGTAAGGGAGATGGGGCATGAAGTTATTTCTAGGAGTTGGACACATAGCAAGTTTAGCTCAGTTCTGGGCATCTTTGAAATACCTATACAAACTTGTTCCTACATAGTAACTTGCATCTTTGAATGAGAATGTGCCTGCTTACAGCAACGTGCTATATGTTGTGAATGCCCGAACTGGGATTCTGTGTCAAAACTTTGTTAGGAATTATGTGATCCTTACTAGCTGGAAGTAAGGGAGTTGGGGCATGAAGTTGTTTCTAGGAGTTGGACACATACCATGTTTAGCTCAGTTCTGGGCATCTTTGAAATACCTATACAAACTTGTTCCTACATAGTAACTTGCAACTTTGAATGAGAATGTGCTTGCTTACAGCAACGTGCTATATGTTCTGAATGCCCGAATGGGAATCTGTGTCAAAACTTTGTTAGGAATTATGTGATCCTTACTAGCTGGAAGTAAGGGAGATGCGGCATGAAGTTATTTCTAGGAGTTGGAGACATACCAAATTTAGCTCAGTTCTGGGCATCTTTGAAATACCTATACAAACTTGTTCCTACATAGTAACTTGCAACTTTGAATGAGAATGTGCTTGCTTACAGCAACGTGCTATATGTTCTGAATGCCCGAATTGGGAATCTGTGTCAAAACTTTGTTAGGAATTATGTGATCCTTACTAGCTGGAAGTAAGGGAGATGGGGCATGAAGTTATTTCTAGGAGTTGGACACATACCAAGTTTAGCTCAGTTCTGGGCATCTTTGAAATACCTATACAAACTTGTTCCTACATAGTAACTTGCAACTTTGAATGAGAATGTGCTTGCTTACAGCAACGTGCTATATGTTCTGAATGCCCGAATAGGGAATCTGTGTCAAAACTTTGTTAGGAATTATGTGATCCTTACTAGCTGGAAGTAAGTGAGATGGGGCATGAAGTTATTTCTAGGAGTTGGACACACACCAAGTTTAGCTTAGTTCTGGGCATCTTTGAAATACCTATACAAACTTGTTCCTACATAGTAACTTGCAACTTTGAATGAGAATGTGCTTGCTTAGAGCAACGTGCTATATGTTGTGAATGCCCGAATTGGGAATCTGTGTCAAAATTTGTTAGGAATTATGTGATCCTTACTAGCTGGAAGTAAGGGAGTTGGGGCATGAAGGTATTTCTAGGAGTTGGACACATACCAAGTTTAGCTCAGTTCTGGGCATCTTTGAAATACCTATACAAACTTGTTCCTACAGAGTAACTTGCAACTTTGAATGAGAATGTGCTTGCTTACAGCAACGTGCTATATGTTCTGAATGCCCGAATTGGGAATCTGTGTCAAAACTTTGTTAGGAATTATGTGATCCTTACTAGCTGGAAGTAAGGGAGATGGGGAATGAAGTTATTTCTAGGAGTTGGAAACATACCAAGTTTAGCTCAGTTCTGGGCGTCTTTGAAATACCTATACAAACTTGTTCCTACATATTAACTTGCAACTTTGAATGAGAATGTGCTTTCTTACAGCAACGTGCTATATGTTCTGAATGCCCGAATTGGGAATCTGTGTCAAAATTTGTTAGGAATTATGTGATCCTTACTAGCTGGAAGTAAGGGAGTTGGGGCATGAAGGTATTTCTAGGAGTTGGACACATACCAAGTTTAGCACAGTTCTGGGCATCTTTGAAATACCTATACAAACTTGTTCCTACATAGTAACTTGCAACTTTGAATGAGAATGTGCTTGCTTACAGCAACGTGCTATATGTTCTGAAAGCCCGAATTGGAAATCTGTGTCAAAACTTTGTTAGGAATTATGTGATCCTTACTAGCTGGAAGTAAGGGAGATGGGGCATGAAGTTATTTCTAGGAGTTGGACACATACCAAGTTTAGCTCAGTTCTGGGCATCTTTGAAATACCTATACAAACTTGTTCCTACATAGTAACTTGCATCTTTAATGAGAATGTGCTTGCTTACAGCAACGTGCTATATGTAGTGAATGCCCGAATTGGGAATCTGTGTCAAAATTTGTTAGGAATTATGTGATCCTTACTAGCTGGAAGTAAGGGAGTTGGGGCATGAACGTATTTCTAGGAGTTGGACACATACCAAGTTTAGCACAGTTCTGGGCATCTTTGAAATACCTATACAAACTTGTTCCTACAGAGTAACTTGCAACTTTGAATGAGAATGTGCTTGCTTACAGCAACGTGCTATATGTTCTGAATGCCCGAATTGGGAATCTGTGTCAAAACTTTGTTAGGAATTATGTGATCCTTACTAGCTGGAAGTAAGGGAGATGGGGCATGAAGTTATTTCTAGGAGTTGGACACATACCAAGTTTAGCTCAGTTCTGGGCGTCTTTGAAATACCTATACAAACTTGTTCCTACATATTAACTTGCAACTTTGAATGAGAATGTGCTTTCTTACAGCAACGTGCTATATGTTCAGAATGCCCGAATTGGGAATCTGTGTCAAAACTTTGTTAGGAATTATGTGATCCTTACTAGCTGAAAGTAAGGGAGTTGGGGCATGAAGTTGTTTCTAGGAGTTGGAGACATACCAAGTTTAGCTCAGTTCTGGGCATCTTTGAAATACCTATACAAACTTGTTCCTACATAGTAACTTGCAACTTTGAATGAGAATGTGCTTGCTTACAGCAACGTGCTATATGTTCTGAATGCCCGAATGGGAATCTGTGTCAAAACTTTGTTAGGAATTATGTGATCCTTACTAGCTGGAAGTAAGGGAGTTGGGGCATGAGGTTGTTTCTAGGAGTTGGACACATACCATGTTTAGCTCAGTTCTGGGCATCTTTGAAATACCTATACAAACTTGTTCCTACATAGTAATTTGCAACTTTGAATGAGAATGTGCTTGCTTACAGCAACGTGCTATATGTTCTGAATGCCCGAATGGGAATCTGTGTCAAAACTTTGTTAGGAATTATGTGATCCTTACTAGCTGGAAGTAAGGGAGATGGGGCATGAAGTTATTTCTAGGAGTTGGAGACATACCAAATTTAGCTCAGTTCTGGGCATCTTTGAAATACCTATTCAAACTTGTTCCTACATAGTAACTTGCAACTTTGAATGAGAATGTGCTTGCTTACAGCAACGTGCTATATGTTCTGAATGCCCGAATTGGGAATCTGTGTCAAAACTTTGTTAGGAATTATGTGATCCTTACTAGCTGGAAGTAAGGGAGATGGGGCATGAAGTTATTTCTAGGAGTTGGACACATACAACGTTTAGCTCAGTTCTGGGCATCTTTGAAATACCTATACAAACTTGTTCCTACATAGTAACTTGCAACTTTGAATGAGAAGGTGCTTGCTTACAGCAACATGCTATAAGTTCTGAATGCCCGAATTGGGAATCTGTGTCAAAACTTTGTTAGGAATTATGTGATCCTTACTAGCTGGAAGTAAGGGAGATGGGGCATGAAGTTATTTCTAGGAGTTGGACACATACCAAGTTTAGCTCAGTTCTGGGCATCTTTGAAATACCTATACAAACTTGTTCCTACATAGTAACTTGCAACTTTGAATGAGAATGTGCTTGCTTACAGCAACGTGCTATATGTTCTGAAAGCCCGAATGGGAATCTGTGTCAAAACTTTGTTAGGAATTATGTGATCCTTACTAGCTGGAAGTAAGGGAGTTGGGGCATGAGGTTGTTTCTAGGAGTTGGACACATACCATGTTTAGCTCAGTTCTGGGCATCTTTGAAATACCTATACAAACTTGTTCCTACATAGTAATTTGCAACTTTGAATGAGAATGTGCTTGCTTACAGCAACGTGCTATATGTTCTGAATGCCCGAATGGGAATCTGTGTCAAAACTTTGTTAGGAATTATGTGATCCTTACTAGCTGGAAGTAAGGGAGATGGGGCATGAAGTTATTTCTAGGAGTTGGAGACATACCAAATTTAGCTCAGTTCTGGGCATCTTTGAAATACCTATACAAACTTGTTCCTACATAGTAACTTGCAACTTTGCATGAGAATGTGCTTGCTTACAGCAACGTGCTATATGTTCTGAATGCCCGAATTGGGAATCTGTGTCAAAACTTTGTTAGGAATTATGTGATCCTTACTAGCTGGAAGTAAGGGAGATGGGGCATGAAGTTATTTCTAGGAGTTGGACACATATAACGTTTAGCTCAGTTCTGGGCATCTTTGAAATACCTATACAAACTTGTTCCTACATAGTAACTTGCAACTTTGAATGAGAAGGTGCTTGCTTACAGCAACATGCTATATGTTCTGAATGCCCGAATTGGGAATCTGTGTCAAAACTTTGTTAGGAATTATGTGATCCTTACTAGCTGGAAGTAAGGGAGATGGGGCATGAAGTTATTTCTAGGAGTTGGACACATACCAAGTTTAGCTCAGTTCTGGGCATCTTTGAAATACCTATACAAACTTGTTCCTACATAGTAACTTGCAACTTTGAATGAGAATGTGCTTGCTTACAGCAACGTGCTATATGTTCTGAATGCCCGAATAGGGAATCTGTGTCAAAACTTTGTTAGGAATTATGTGATCCTTACTAGCTGGAAGTAAGTGAGATGGGGCATGAAGTTATTTCTAGGAGTTGGACACATACCAAGTTTAGCTCAGTTCTGGGCATCTTTGAAATACCTATACAAACTTGTTCCTACATAGTAACTTGCAACTTTGAACGAGAATGTGCTTGCTTACAGCAACGTGCTATATGTTCTGAATGCCCGAATTGGGAATCTGTGTCAAAACTTTGTTAGGAATTATGTGATCCTTACTAGCTGGAAGTAAGGGAGTTGGGGCATGAAGTTGTTTCTAGGAGTTGGACACATACCATGTTTAGCTCAATTCTGGGCATCTTTGAAATACCTATACAAACTTGTTCCTACATAGTAACTTGCAACTTTGAATGAGAATGTGCTTGCTTACAGCAACGTGCTATATGTTCTGAATGCCCGAATGGGAATCTGTGTCAAAACTTTGTTAGGAATTATGTGATCCACACTAGCTGGAAGTAAGGGAGATGGGGCGTGAAGTTATTTCCAGGAGTTGGAGAAATACCAAGTTTAGCTCAGTTCTGGGCATCTTTGAAATACCTATACAAACTTGTTCCTACATAGTAACTTGCAACTTTGAATGAGAATGTGCTTGCTTACAGCAACGTGCTATATGTTCTGAATGCGCGAATTGGGAATCTGTGTCAAAACTTTGTTAGGAATTATGTGATCCACACTAGCTGGAAGTAAGGGAGATGGGGCATGAAGTTATTTCTAGGAGTTGGACACATACCAAGTTTAGCTCAGTTCTGGGCATCTTTGAAATACCTATACAAACTTGTTCCTACATAGTAACTTGCAACTTTGAATGAGAATGTGCTTGCTTACAGCAACGTGCTATATGTTCTGAATGCCCGAATTGGGAATCTGTGTCAAAACTTTGTTAGGAATTATGTGATCCTTACTAGCTGGAAGTAAGGGAGATGGGGCATGAAGTTATTTCTAGGAGTTGGACACACACCAAGTTTAGCTCAGTTCTGGGCATCTTTGAAATACCTATACAAACTTGTTCCTACATAGTAACATGCATCTTTGAATGAGAATGTGCTTGCTTACAGCAACGTGCTATATGTTGTGAATGCCCGAATTGGGAATCTGTGTCAAAACTTTGTTAGGAATTATGTGATCCTTACTAGCTGGAAGTAAGGGAGTTGGGGCATGAAGTTGTTTCTAGGAGTTGGACACATACCATGTTTAGCTCAGTTCTGGGCATCTTTGAAATACCTATACAAACTTGTTCCTACATAGTAACTTGCAACTTTGAATGAGAATGTGCTTGCTTACAGCAACGTGCTATATGTTCTGAATGCCCGAATGGGAATCTGTGTCAAAACTTTGTTAGGAATTATGTGATCCTTACTAGCTGGAAGTAAGGGAGATGGGGCATGAAGTTATTTCTAGGAGTTGGACACATACCAAATTTAGCTCAGTTCTGGGCATCTTTGAAATACCTATACAAACTTGTTCCTACATAGTAACTTGCAACTTTGAATGAGAATGTGCTTGCTTACAGCAACGTGCTATATGTTCTGAATGCCCGAATTCGGAATCTGTGTCAAAACTTTGTTAGGAATTATGTGATCCTTACTAGCTGGAAGTAAGGGAGATGGGGCATGAAGTTATTTCTAGGAGTTGGACACATACAAAGTTTAGCTCAGTTCTGGGCATCTTTGAAATACCTATACAAACTTGTTCCTACATAGTAACTTGCAACTTTGAATGAGAATGTGCTTGCTTACAGCAACGTGCTATATGTTCTGAATGCCCGAATTGGGAATCTGTGTCAAAACTTTGTTAGGAATTATGTGATCCTTACTAGCTGGAAGTAAGGGAGATGGGGCATGAAGTTATTTCTAGGAGTTGGACACATACCAAGTTTAGCTCAGTTCTGGGCATCTTTGAAATACCTATACAAACTTGTTCCTACATAGTAACTTGCAAATTTGAATGAGAATGTGCTTGCTTACAGCAACGTGCTATATGTTGTGAATGCCCGAATTGGGAATCTGTGTCAAAACGTTGTTAGGAATTATGTGATCCTTACTAGCTGGAATTAAGGGAGTTGGGGCATGAAGTTATTTCTTGGAGTTGGACACATACCAAGTTTAGCTCAGTTCTGGGCATCTTTGAAATACCTATACAAACTTGTTCCTACATAGTAACTTGCAACTTTGAATGAGAATGTGCTTGCTTACAGCAACGTGCTATATGTTCTGAATGCCCGAATGGGAATCTGTGTCAAAACTTTGTTAGGAATTATGTGATCCACACTAGCTGGAAGTAAGGGAGATGTGGCATGAAGTTATTTCTAGGAGTTGGAGAAATACCAAGTTTAGCTCAGTTCTGGGCATCTTTGAAAAACCTATACAAACTTGTTCCTACATAGTAACTTGCAACTTTGAATGAGAATGTGCTTGCTTACAGCAACGTGCTATATGTTCTGAATGCCCGAATTGGGAATCTGTGTCAAAACTTTGTTAGAAATTATGTGATCCTTACTAGCTGGAAGTAAGGGAGATGGGGCATGAAGTTATTTCTATGAGTTGGGCACATACCAAGTTTAGCTCAGTTCTGGGCATCTTTGAAATACCTATACAAACTTGTTCCTACATAGTAACATGCAACTTTGAATGAGAATGTGCTTGCTTACAGCAACGTGCTATATGTTCTGAATGCCCGAATTGGGAATCTGTGTCAAAACTTTGTTAGGAATTATGTGATCCTTACTAGCTGGAAGTAAGGGAGATGGGGCATGAAGTTATTTCTAGGAGTTGGACACATACCAAGTTTAGCTCAGTTCTGGGCATCTTTGAAATACCTATACAAACTTGTTCCTACATAGTAACTTGATTCTTTGAATGAGAATGTGCTTGCTTACAGCAACGTGCTATATGTTGTGAATGCCCGAATTGGGAATCTGTGTCAAAACTTTGTTAGGAATTATGTGATCCTTACTAGCTGGAAGTAAGGGAGTTGGGGCATGAAGTTGTTTCTAGGAGTTGGACACATACCAAGTTTAGCTCAGTTCTGGGCATCTTTGAAATACCTATACAAACTTGTTCCTACATAGTAACTTGCAACATTGAATGAGAATGTGCTTGCTTACAGCAACATGCTATATGTTCTGAATGCCCGAATTGGGAATCTGTGTCAAAACTTTGTTAGGAATTATGTGATCCTTACTAGCTGGAAGTAAGGGAGATGGGGCATGAAGTTATTTCTAGGAGTTGGAGACATACCAAGTTTAGCTCAGTTCTGGGCATCTTTGAAATACCTATACAAACTTGTTCCTACATAGTAACTTGCAACTTTGAATGAGAATGTGCTTGCTTACAGCAACGTGCTATATGTTCTGAATGCCCGAATAGGGAATCTGTGTCAAAACGTTGTTAGGAATTATGTGATCCTTACTAGCTGGAAGTAAGTGAGATGGGGCATGAAGTTATTTCTAGGAGTTGGACACATACCAAGTTTAGCTCAGTTCTGGGCATCTTTGAAATACCTATACAAACTTGTTCCTACATAGTAACTTGCAACTTTGAATGAGAATGTGCTTGCTTAGAGCAACGTGCTATATGTTGTGAATGCCCGAATTGGGAATCTGTGTCAAAACTTTGTTAGGAATTATGTGATCCTTACTAGCTGGAAGTAAGGGAGTTTGGGCATGAAGTTGTTTCTAGGAGTTGGACACATACCAAGTTTAGCTCAGTTCTGGGCATCTTTGAAATACCTATACAAACTTGTTCCTACATAGTAACTTGCAACTTTGAATGAGAATGTGCTTGCTTACAGCAACGTGCTATATGTTCTGAATGCCCGAATGGGAATCTGTGTCAAAACTTTGTTAGGAATTATGTGATCCACACTAGCTGGAAGTAAGGGAGATGGGGCGTGAAGTTATTTCTAGGAGTTGGAGAAATACCAAGTTTAGCTCAGTTCTGGGCATCTTTGAAATACCTATACAAACTTGTTCCTACATAGTAACTTGCAACTTTGAATGAGAATGTGCTTGCTTACAGCAACGTGCTATATGTTCTGAATGCCCAAATTGGGAATCTGTGTCAAAACTTTGTTAGGAATTATGTGATCCACACTAGCTGGAAGTAAGGGAGATGGGGCATGAAGTTATTTCTAGGAGTTGGACACATACCAAGTTTAGCTCAGTTCTGGGCATCTTTGAAATACCTATACAAACTTGTTCCTACATAGTAACTTGCAACTTTGAATGAGAATGTGCTTGCTTACAGCAACGTGCTATATGTTCTGAATGCCCGAATTGGGAATCTGTGTCAAAACTTTGTTAGGAATTATGTGATCCTTACTAGCTGGAAGTAAGGGAGATGGGGCATGAAGTTATTTCTAGGAGTTGGACACATACCAAGTTTAGCTCAGTTCTGGGCATCTTTGAAATACCTATACAAACTTGTTCCTACATAGTAACTTGCAACTTTGAACGAGAATGTGCTTGCTTACAGCAACGTGCTATATGTTCTGAATGCCCGAATTGGGAATCTGTGTCAAAACTGTGTTAGGAATTATGTGATCCTTACTAGCTGGAAGTAAGGGAGTTGGGGCATGAAGTTGTTTCTAGGAGTTGGACACATACCATGTTTAGCTCAATTCTGGGCATCTTTGAAATACCTATACAAACTTGTTCCTACATAGTAACTTGCAACTTTGAATGAGAATGTGCTTGCTTACAGCAACGTGCTATATGTTCTGAATGCCCGAATGGGAATCTGTGTCAAAACTTTGTTAGGAATTATGTGATCCACACTAGCTGGAAGTAAGGGAGATGGGGCGTGAAGTTATTTCCAGGAGTTGGAGAAATACCAAGTTTAGCTCAGTTCTGGGCATCTTTGAAATACCTATACAAACTTGTTCCTACATAGTAACTTGCAACTTTGAATGAGAATGTGCTTGCTTACAGCAACGTGCTATATGTTCTGAATGCGCGAATTGGGAATCTGTGTCAAAACTTTGTTAGGAATTATGTGATCCACACTAGCTGGAAGTAAGGGAGATGGGGCATGAAGTTATTTCTAGGAGTTGGACACATACCAAGTTTAGCTCAGTTCTGGGCATCTTTGAAATACCTATACAAACTTGTTCCTACATAGTAACTTGCAACTTTGAATGAGAATGTGCTTGCTTACAGCAACGTGCTATATGTTCTGAATGCCCGAATTGGGAATCTGTGTCAAAACTTTGTTAGGAATTATGTGATCCTTACTAGCTGGAAGTAAGGGAGATGGGGCATGAAGTTATTTCTAGGAGTTGGACACACACCAAGTTTAGCTCAGTTCTGGGCATCTTTGAAATACCTATACAAACTTGTTCCTACATAGTAACATGCATCTTTGAATGAGAATGTGCTTGCTTACAGCAACGTGCTATATGTTGTGAATGCCCGAATTGGGAATCTGTGTCAAAACTTTGTTAGGAATTATGTGATCCTTACTAGCTGGAAGTAAGGGAGTTGGGGCATGAAGTTGTTTCTAGGAGTTGGACACATACCATGTTTAGCTCAGTTCTGGGCATCTTTGAAATACCTATACAAACTTGTTCCTACATAGTAACTTGCAACTTTGAATGAGAATGTGCTTGCTTACAGCAACGTGCTATATGTTCTGAATGCCCGAATGGGAATCTGTGTCAAAACTTTGTTAGGAATTATGTGATCCTTACTAGCTGGAAGTAAGGGAGATGGGGCATGAAGTTATTTCTAGGAGTTGGACACATACCAAATTTAGCTCAGTTCTGGGCATCTTTGAAATACCTATACAAACTTGTTCCTACATAGTAACTTGCAACTTTGAATGAGAATGTGCTTGCTTACAGCAACGTGCTATATGTTCTGAATGCCCGAATTCGGAATCTGTGTCAAAACTTTGTTAGGAATTATGTGATCCTTACTAGCTGGAAGTAAGGGAGATGGGGCATGAAGTTATTTCTAGGAGTTGGACACATACAAAGTTTAGCTCAGTTCTGGGCATCTTTGAAATACCTATACAAACTTGTTCCTACATAGTAACTTGCAACTTTGAATGAGAATGTGCTTGCTTACAGCAACGTGCTATATGTTCTGAATGCCCGAATTGGGAATCTGTGTCAAAACTTTGTTAGGAATTATGTGATCCTTACTAGCTGGAAGTAAGGGAGATGGGGCATGAAGTTATTTCTAGGAGTTGGACACATACCAAGTTTAGCTCAGTTCTGGGCATCTTTGAAATACCTATACAAACTTGTTCCTACATAGTAACTTGCAAATTTGAATGAGAATGTGCTTGCTTACAGCAACGTGCTATATGTTGTGAATGCCCGAATTGGGAATCTGTGTCAAAACGTTGTTAGGAATTATGTGATCCTTACTAGCTGGAATTAAGGGAGTTGGGGCATGAAGTTATTTCTTGGAGTTGGACACATACCAAGTTTAGCTCAGTTCTGGGCATCTTTGAAATACCTATACAAACTTGTTCCTACATAGTAACTTGCAACTTTGAATGAGAATGTGCTTGCTTACAGCAACGTGCTATATGTTCTGAATGCCCGAATGGGAATCTGTGTCAAAACTTTGTTAGGAATTATGTGATCCACACTAGCTGGAAGTAAGGGAGATGTGGCATGAAGTTATTTCTAGGAGTTGGAGAAATACCAAGTTTAGCTCAGTTCTGGGCATCTTTGAAAAACCTATACAAACTTGTTCCTACATAGTAACTTGCAACTTTGAATGAGAATGTGCTTGCTTACAGCAACGTGCTATATGTTCTGAATGCCCGAATTGGGAATCTGTGTCAAAACTTTGTTAGAAATTATGTGATCCTTACTAGCTGGAAGTAAGGGAGATGGGGCATGAAGTTATTTCTATGAGTTGGGCACATACCAAGTTTAGCTCAGTTCTGGGCATCTTTGAAATACCTATACAAACTTGTTCCTACATAGTAACATGCAACTTTGAATGAGAATGTGCTTGCTTACAGCAACGTGCTATATGTTCTGAATGCCCGAATTGGGAATCTGTGTCAAAACTTTGTTAGGAATTATGTGATCCTTACTAGCTGGAAGTAAGGGAGATGGGGCATGAAGTTATTTCTAGGAGTTGGACACATACCAAGTTTAGCTCAGTTCTGGGCATCTTTGAAATACCTATACAAACTTGTTCCTACATAGTAACTTGATTCTTTGAATGAGAATGTGCTTGCTTACAGCAACGTGCTATATGTTGTGAATGCCCGAATTGGGAATCTGTGTCAAAACTTTGTTAGGAATTATGTGATCCTTACTAGCTGGAAGTAAGGGAGTTGGGGCATGAAGTTGTTTCTAGGAGTTGGACACATACCAAGTTTAGCTCAGTTCTGGGCATCTTTGAAATACCTATACAAACTTGTTCCTACATAGTAACTTGCAACATTGAATGAGAATGTGCTTGCTTACAGCAACATGCTATATGTTCTGAATGCCCGAATTGGGAATCTGTGTCAAAACTTTGTTAGGAATTATGTGATCCTTACTAGCTGGAAGTAAGGGAGATGGGGCATGAAGTTATTTCTAGGAGTTGGAGACATACCAAGTTTAGCTCAGTTCTGGGCATCTTTGAAATACCTATACAAACTTGTTCCTACATAGTAACTTGCAACTTTGAATGAGAATGTGCTTGCTTACAGCAACGTGCTATATGTTCTGAATGCCCGAATAGGGAATCTGTGTCAAAACGTTGTTAGGAATTATGTGATCCTTACTAGCTGGAAGTAAGTGAGATGGGGCATGAAGTTATTTCTAGGAGTTGGACACATACCAAGTTTAGCTCAGTTCTGGGCATCTTTGAAATACCTATACAAACTTGTTCCTACATAGTAACTTGCAACTTTGAATGAGAATGTGCTTGCTTAGAGCAACGTGCTATATGTTGTGAATGCCCGAATTGGGAATCTGTGTCAAAACTTTGTTAGGAATTATGTGATCCTTACTAGCTGGAAGTAAGGGAGTTTGGGCATGAAGTTGTTTCTAGGAGTTGGACACATACCAAGTTTAGCTCAGTTCTGGGCATCTTTGAAATACCTATACAAACTTGTTCCTACATAGTAACTTGCAACTTTGAATGAGAATGTGCTTGCTTACAGCAACGTGCTATATGTTCTGAATGCCCGAATGGGAATCTGTGTCAAAACTTTGTTAGGAATTATGTGATCCACACTAGCTGGAAGTAAGGGAGATGGGGCGTGAAGTTATTTCTAGGAGTTGGAGAAATACCAAGTTTAGCTCAGTTCTGGGCATCTTTGAAATACCTATACAAACTTGTTCCTACATAGTAACTTGCAACTTTGAATGAGAATGTGCTTGCTTACAGCAACGTGCTATATGTTCTGAATGCCCAAATTGGGAATCTGTGTCAAAACTTTGTTAGGAATTATGTGATCCACACTAGCTGGAAGTAAGGGAGATGGGGCATGAAGTTATTTCTAGGAGTTGGACACATACCAAGTTTAGCTCAGTTCTGGGCATCTTTGAAATACCTATACAAACTTGTTCCTACATAGTAACTTGCAACTTTGAATGAGAATGTGCTTGCTTACAGCAACGTGCTATATGTTCTGAATGCCCGAATTGGGAATCTGTGTCAAAACTTTGTTAGGAATTATGTGATCCTTACTAGCTGGAAGTAAGGGAGATGGGGCATGAAGTTATTTCTAGGAGTTGGACACATACCAAGTTTAGCTCAGTTCTGGGCATCTTTGAAATACCTATACAAACTTGTTCCTACATAGTAACTTGCAACTTTGAATGAGAATGTGCTTGCTTACAGCAACGTCCTATATGTTCTGAATGCCCGAATTGGGAATCTGTGTCAAAACTGTGTTAGGAATTATGTGATCCTTACTAGCTGGAAGTAAGGGAGTTGGGGCATGAAGTTGTTTCTAGGAGTTGGACACATACCATGTTTAGCTCAGTTCTGGGCATCTTTGAAATACCTATACAAACTTGTTCCTACATAGTAACTTGCAACTTTGAATGAGAATGTGCTTGCTTACAGCAACGTGCTATATGTTCTGAATGCCCGAATTGGGAATCTGTGTCAAAACTTTGTTAGGAATTATGTGATCCTTACTAGCTGGAAGTAAGGGAGATGGGGCATGAAGTTATTTCTAGGAGTTGGACACATACCAAGTTTAGCTCAGTTCTGGGCATCTTTGAAATACCTATACAAACTTGTTCCTACATAGTAACTTGCATCTTTGAATGAGAATGTGCTTGCTTACAGCAACGTGCTATATGTTCTGAATGCCCGAATTGGGAATCTGTGTCAAAACTTTGTTAGGAATTATGTGATCCTTACTAGCTGGAAGTAAGGGAGTTGGGGCATGAAGTTGTTTCTAGGAGTTGGACACATACCATGTTTAGCTCAGTTCTGGGCATCTTTGAAATACCTATACAAACTTGTTCCTACATAGTAACTTGCAACTTTGAATGAGAATGTGCTTGCTTACAGCAACGTGCTATATGTTCTGAATGCCCGAATGGGAATCTGTGTCAAAACTTTGTTAGGAATTATGTGATCCTTACTAGCTGGCAGTAAGGGAGATGTGGCATGAAGTTATTTCTAGGAGTTGGAGACATACCAAATTTAGCCCAGTTCTGGGCATCTTTGAAATACCTATACAAACTTGTTCCTACATAGTAACTTGCAACTTTGAATGAGAATGTGCTTGCTTACAGCAACGTGCTATATGTTCTGAATGCCCGAATGGGAATCTGTGTCAAAACTTTGTTAGGAATTATGTGATCCTTACTAGCTGGAAGTAAGGGAGATGGGGCATGAAGTTATTTCTAGGAGTTGGAGACATACCAAGTTTAGCTCAGTTCTGGGCATCTTTGAAATACCTATACAAACTTGTTCCTACATAGTAACTTGCAACTTTGAATGAGAAGGTGCTTGCTTACAGCAACGTGCTACATGTTCTGAATGCCCGAATTGGGAATCTGTGTCAAAACTTTGTTAGGAATTATGTGATCCTTACTAGCTGGAAGTAAGGGAGATGGGGCATGAAGTTATTTCTAGGAGTTGGACACATACCAAGTTTAGCTCAGATCTGGGCATCTTTGAAATACCTATACAAACTTGTTCCTACATAGTAACTTGCAACTTTGAATGAGAATGTGCTTGCTTACAGCAACGTGCTATATGTTCTGAATGCCCGAATTGGGAATCTCTGTCAAAACTTTGTTAGGAATTATGTGATCCTTACTAGCTGGAAGTAAGGGAGTTGGGGCAGGAAGTTATTTCTAGGAGTTGGACACATACCAAGTTTAGCTCAGTTCTGGGCATCTTTGAAAGTCCTATTCAAACTTGTTCCTACATAGTAACTTGCAACTTTGAATGAGAATGTGCTTTCTTACAGCAACGTGCTATATGTTCTGAATGCCCGAATTGGGAATCTGTGTCAAAACGTTGTTAGGAATTATGTGATCCTTACTAGCTGGAAGTAAGGGAGTTGGGGCATGAAGTTATTTCTAGGAGTTGGACACATACCAAGTTTAGCTCAGTTCTGGGCATCTTTGAAATACCTATACAAACTTGTTCCTACATAGTAACTTGCAACTTTGAATGAGAATGTGCTTGCTTAGAGCAACGTGCTATATGTTGTGAATGCCCGAATTGGGAATCTGTGTCAAAACTTTGTTAGGAATTATGTGATCCTTACTAGCTGGAAGTAAGGGAGTTGGGGCATGAAGTTGTTTCTAGGAGTTGGACACATACCAAGTTTAGCTCAGTTCTGGGCATCTTTGAAATACCTATACAAACTTGTTCCTACATAGTAACTTGCAACTTTGAATGAGAATGTGCTTGCTTACAGCAACGTGCTATATGTTCTGAATGCCCGAATTGGGAATCTGTGTCAAAACTTTGTTAGGAATTATGTGATCCTTACTAGCTGGAAGTAAGGGAGATGGGGCATGAAGTTATTTCTAGGAGTTGGACACATACCAAGTTTAGCTCAGTTCTGGGCATCTTTGAAATACCTATACAAACTTGTTCCTACATAGTAACTTGCAACTTTGAATGAGAATGTGCTTGCTTACAGCAACGTGCTATATGTTCTGAATGCCCGAATTGGGAATCTGTGTCAAAACTTTGTTAGGAATTATGTCATCCTTACTAGATGGAAGTAAGGGAGATGGGGCATGAAGTTATTTCTAGGAGTTGGAGACATACCAAGTTTAGCTCAGTTCTGGGCATCTTTGAAATACCTATACAAACTTGTTCCTACATAGTAACTTGCATCTTTGAATGAGAATGTGCTTGCTTACAGCAACGTGCTATATGTTCTGAATGCCCGAATTGGGAATCTGTGTCAAAACTTTGTTAGGAATTATGTGATCCTTACTAGCTGGAAGTAAGGGAGATGGGGCATGAAGTTATTTCTAGGAGTTGGACACATACCAAGTTTAGCTCAGTTCTGGGCATCTTTGAAATACCTATACAAACTTGTTCCTACATAGTAACTTGCAACTTTGAATGAGAATGTGCTTGCTTAGAGCAACGTGCTATATGTTCTGAATGCCCGAATTGGGAATCTCTGTCAAAACTTTGTTAGGAATTATGTGATCCTTACTAGCTGGAAGTAAGGGAGTTGGGGCAGGAAGTTATTTCTAGGAATTGGACACATACCAAGTTTAGCTCAGTTCTGGGCATCTTTAAAAGTCCTATTCAAACTTGTTCCTACATAGTAACTTGCAACTTTGAATGAGAATGTGCTTTCTTACAGCAACGTGCTATATGTTCTGAATGCCCGAATTGGGAATCTGTGTCAAAACGTTGTTAGGAGTTATGTGATCCTTACTAGCTGGAATTAAGGGAGTTGGTGCATGAAGTTATTTCTAGGAGTTGGACACATACCAAGTTTAGCTCAGTTCTGGGCATCTTTGAAATACCTATACAAACTTGTTCCTACATAGTAACTTGCAACTTTGAATGAGAATGTGCTTGCTTAGAGCAACGTGCTATATGTTGTGAATGCCCGAATTGGGAATCCGTGTCAAAACTTTGTTAGGAATTATGTGATCCTTACTAGCTGGAAGTAAGGGAGTTGGGGCATGAAGTTGTTTCTAGGAGTTGGACACATACCAAGTTTAGCTCAGTTCTGGGCATCTTTGAAATACCTATACAAACTTGTTCCTACATAGTAACTTGCAACTTTGAATGAGAATGTGCTTGCTTACAGCAACGTGCTATATGTTCTGAATGCCCGATTAGGGAATCTGTGTCAAAACTTTGTTAGGAATTATGTGATCCTTACTAGCTGGAAGTAAGGGAGATGGGGCATGAAGTTATTTCTAGGAGTTGGACACATACCAAGTTTAGCTCAGTTCTGGGCATCTTTGAAATACCTATACAAACTTGTTCCTACATAGTAACTTGCATCTTTGAATGAGAATGTGCTTGCTTACAGCAACGTGCTATATGTTGTGAATGCCCGAATTGGGAATCCGTGTCAAAACTTTGTTAGGAATTATGTGATCCTTACTAGCTGGAAGTAAGGGAGATGGGGCATGAAGTTATTTCTAGGAGTTGGACACATACCAAGTTTAGCTCAGTTCTGGGCATCTTTGAAATACCTATACAAACTTGTTCCTACATAGTAACTTGCATCTTTGAATGAGAATGTGCTTGCTTAGAGCAACGTGCTATATGTTGTGAATGCCCGAATTGGGAATCCGTGTCAAAACTTTGTTAGGAATTATGTGATCCTTACTAGCTGGAAGTAAGGGAGTTGGGGCATGAAGTGGTTTCTAGGAGTTGGACACATACCATGTTTAGCTCAGTTCTGGGCATCTTTGAAATACCTATACAAACTTGTTCCTACATAGTAACTTGCAACTTTGAATGAGAATGTGCTTGCTTACAGCAACGTGCTATATGTTCTGAATGCCCGAATAGGGAATCTGTGTCAAAACTTTGTTAGGAATTATGTGATCCTTACTAGCTGGAAGTAAGGGAGATGGGGCATGAAGTTATTTCTAGGAGTTGGACACATACCAAGTTTAGCTCAGTTCTGGGCATCTTTGAAATACCTATACAAACTTCTTCCTACATAGTAACTTGCATCTTTGAATGAGAATGTGCTTGCTTACAGCAACGTGCTATATGTTCTGAATGCCCGAATTGGGAATCTGTGTCAAAACTTTGTTAGGAATTATGTGATCCTTACTAGCTTGAAGTAAGGGAGTTGGGGCATGAAGTTATTTCTAGGAGTTGGACACATACCAAGTTTAGCTCAGTTCTGGGCATCTTTGAAATACCTATACAAACTTGTTCCTACATAGTAACTTGCAACTTTGAATGAGAATGTGCTTGCTTACAGCAAGGTGCTATATGTTCTGAATGCCCGAATTGGGAATCTGTGTTAAAACTTTGTTAGGAATTATGTGATCCTTACTAGCTGGAAGTAAGGGAGATGGGGCAGGAAGTTATTTCTAGGAGTTGGACACATACCAAGTTTAGCTCAGTTCTGGGCATCTTTGAAAGTCCTATTCAAACTTGTTCCTACATAGTAACTTGCAACTTTGAATGAGAATGTGCTTGCTTACAGCAACGTACTATATGTTCTGAATGCCCGAATTGGGAATCTGTGTCAAAACTTTGTTAGGAATTATGTGATCCTTACTAGCTGGAAGTAAGGGAGATGAGGCATGAAGTTATTTCTATGAGTTGGACACATACCAAGTTTAGCTCAGTTCTGGGCATCTTTGAAATACCTATACAAACTTGTTCCTACATAGTAACTTGCAACTTTGAATGAGAATGTGCTTGCTTACAGCAACGTGCTATATGTTCTGAATGCCCGAATTGGGAATCTGTGTCAAAACTTTGTTAGGAATTACGTGATCCTTACTAGCTGGAAGTAAGGGAGATGGGGCATGAAGTTATTTCTAGGAGTTGGACACATACCAAGTTTAGCTCAGTTCTGGGCATCTTTGAAATACCTATACAAACTTGTTCCTACATAGTAACTTGCATCTTTGAATGAGAATGTGCTTGCTTACAGCAACGTGCTATATGTTCTGAATGCCCGAATTGGGAATCTGTGTCAAAACTTTGTTAGGAATTATGTGATCCTTACTAGCTGGAAGTAAGCGAGATGGGGCATGAAGTTATTTCTAGTAGTTGGACACATACCAAGTTTAGCTCAGTTCTGGGCATCTTTGAAATACCTATACAAACTTGTTCCTACATAGTAACTTGCATCTTTGAATGAGAATGTGCTTGCTTACAGCAACGTGCTATATGTTCTGAATGCCAGAATTGGGAATCTGTGTGAAAACTTTGTTAGGAATTATGTCATCCTTACTAGCTGGAAGTAAGGGAGTTGGGGCATGAAGTTATTTCTAGGAGTTGGACACATACAAAGTTTAGCTCAGTTCTGGGCATCTTTGGAATACCTATACAAACTTGTTCCTACATAGTAACTTGCATCTTTGAATGAGAATGTGCTTGCTTACAGCAACGTGCTATATGTTCTGAATGCCCGAATTGGGAATCTGTGTCAAAACTTTGTTAGGAATTATGTGATCCTTACTAGCTGGAAGTAAGGGAGTTGGGGCATGAAGTTATTTCTAGGAGTTGGACACATACCAAGTTTAGCTCAGTTCTGGGCATCTTTGAAATACCTATACAAACTTGTTCCTACATAGTAACTTGCATCTTTGAATGAGAATGTGCTTGCTTACAGCAACGTGCTATATGTTCTGAATGCCCGAATTGGGAATCTGTGTCAAAACAATGTTAGGAATTATGTGATCCTTACTAGCTGGAAGTAAGGGAGATGGGGCATGAAGTTATTTCTAGGAGTTGGACACATACCAAGTTTAGCTCAGTTCTGGGCATCTTTGAAATACCTATACAAACTTGTTCCTACATAGTAACTTGCAACTTTGAATGAGAATGTGCTTGCTTACAGCAACGTGCTATATGTTCTGAATGCCCGAATTGGGAATCTCTGTCAAAACTTTGTTAGGAATTATGTGATTGTTACTAGCTGGAAGTAAGGGAGTTGGGACAGGAAGTTATTTCTAGGAGTTGGACACATACCAAGTTTAGCTCAGTTCTGGGCATCTTTGAAAGTCCTATTCAAACTTGTTCCTACATAGTAACTTGCAACTTTGAATGAGAATGTGCTTTCTTACAGCAACGTGCTATATGTTCTGAATGCCCGAATTGGGAATCTGTGTCAAAACGTTGTTAGGAATTATGTGATCCTTACTAGCTGGAATTAAGGGAGTTGGGGCAGGAAGTTATATCTAGGAGTTGGACACATACCAAGTTTAGCTCAGTTCTGGGCATCTTTGAAATACCTATACAAACTTGTTCCTACATAGTAACTTGCAACTTTGAATGAGAATGTGCTTGCTTAGAGCAACGTGCTATATGTTGTGAATGCCCGAATTGGGAATCTGTGTCAAAACTTTGTTAGGAATTATGTGATCCTTACTAGCTGGAAGTAAGGGAGTTGGGGCATGAAGTTGTTTCTAGGAGTTGGACACATACCATGTTTAGCTCAGTTCTGTGCATCTTTGAAATACCTATACAAACTTGTTCCTACATAGTAACTTGCAACTTTGAATGAGAATGTGCTTGCTTACAGCAACGTGCTATATGTTCTGAATGCCCGAATAGGGAATCTCTGTCAAAACTTTGTTAGGAATTATGTGATCCTTACTAGCTGGAAGTAAGGGAGATGGGGCATGAAGTTATTTCTAGGAGTTGGAGACATACCAAGTTTAGCTCAGTTCTGGGCATCTTTGAAATACCTATACAAACTTGTTCCTACATAGTAACTTGCAACTTTGAATGAGAATGTGCTTGCTTACAGCAACGTGCTATATGTTCTGAATGCCCGAATTGGGAATCTCTGTCAAAACTTTGTTAGGAATTATGTGATCCTTACTAGCTGGAAGTAAGGGAGATGGGGCATGAAGTTATTTCTAGGAGTTGGACACATACCAAGTTTAGCTCAGTTCTGGGCATTTTTGAAAGACCTATTCAAACTTGTTCCTACATAGTAACTTGCAACTTTGAATGAGAATGTGCTTGCTTACAGCAACGTGCTATATGTTCTGAATGCCCGAATTGGGAATCTGTGTCAAAACTTTGTTAGGAATTATGTGATCCTTACTAGCTGGAATTAAGGGAGATGGGGCATGAAGTTATTTCTAGGAGTTGGACACATACCAAGTTTAGCTCAGTTCTGGGCATCTTTGAAATACCTATACAAACTTGTTCCTACATAGTAACTTGCAACTTTGAATGAGAATGTGCTTGCTTACAGCAACGTGCTATATGTTCTGAATGCCCGAATTGGGAATCTGTGTCAAAACTTTGTTAGGAATTATGTGATCCTTACTAGCTGGAAGTAAGGGAGATGGGGCATGAAGTTATTTCTAGGAGTTGGACACATACCAAGTTTAGATCAGTTCTGGGCATCTTTGAAATACCTATACAAACTTGTTCCTACATAGTAACTTGCATCTTTGAATGAGAATGTGCTTGCTTACAGCAACGTGGTATATGTTGTGAATGCCCGAATTGGGAATCTGTGTCAAAACTTTGTTAGGAATTATGTGATCCTTACTAGCTGGAAGTAAGGGAGATGGGGCATGAAGTTATTTCTAGGAGTTGAACAAATACCATGTTTAGCTCAGTTCTGGGCATCTTTGAAATACCTATACAAACTTGTTTCTACATAGTAACTTGCAACTTTGAATGAGAATGTGCTTGCTTACAGCAACGTGCTATATGTTCTGAATGCCCGAATTGGGAATCTGTGTCAAAACTTTGTTAGGAATTATGTGATCCTTACTAGCTGGAAGTAAGGGAGATGGGGCATGAAGTTATTTCTAGGAGTTGGACACATACCAAGTTTAGCTCAGTTCTGGGCATCTTTGAAATACCTATACAAACTTGTTCCTACATAGTAACTGGCATCTTTGAATGAGAATGTGCTTGCTTACAGCAACGTGCTATATGTTCTGAATGCCCGAATTGGGAATCTGTGTCAAAACTTTGTTAGGAATTATGTGATCCTTACTAGCTGGAAGTAAGGGAGTTGGGGCATGATGTTATTTCTAGGAGTTGGACAGATACCAAGTTTAGCTCAGTTCTGGGCATCTTTGAAATACCTATACAAACTTGTTCCTACATAGTAACTTGCAACTTTGAATGAGAATGTGCTTGCTTACAGCAACGTGCTATATGTTCTGAATGCCCGAATTGGGAATCTCTGTCAAAACTTTGTTAGGAATTATGTGATCCTTACTAGCTGGAAGTAAGGGAGTTGGGGCAGGAAGTTATTTCTAGCAGTTGGACACATACCAAGTTTAGCTCAGTTCTGGGCATCTTTGAAACTCCTTTTCAAACTTGTTCCTACATAGTAACTTGCAACTTTGAATGAGAATGTGCTTTCTTACAGCAACGTGCTATATGATCTGAATGCCCGAATTGGGAATCTGTGTCAAAACGTTGTTAGGAATTATGTGATCCTTACTAGTTGGAATTAAGGGAGTTGGTGCATGAAGTTATTTCTAGGAGTTGGACACATACCAAGTTTAGCTCAGTTCTGGGCATCTTTGAAATACCTATACAAACTTGTTCCTACATAGTAACTTGCAACTTTGAATGAGAATGTGCTTGCTTAGAGCAACGTGCTATATGTTCTGAATGCCCGAATTGGGAATCCGTGTCAAAACTTTGTTAGGAATTATGTGATCCTTTCTAGCTGGAAGTAAGGGAGTTGGGGCATGAAGTTGTTTCTAGGAGTTGGACACATACCATGTTTAGCTCAGTTCTGGGCATCTTTGAAATACCTATACAAACTTGTTCCTACATAGTAACTTGCAACTTTGAATGAGAATGTGCTTGCTTACAGCAACGTGCTATATGTTCTGAATGCCCGAATTGGGAATCTGTGTCAAAACTTTGTTAGGAATTTTGTGATCCTTACTAGCTGGAAGTAACGGAGATGGGGCATGAAGTTATTTCTAGGAGTTGGAGACATACCAAGTTTAGCTCAGTTCTGGGCATCTTTGAAATACCTATACAAACTTGCTCCTACATAGTAACTTGCAACTTTGAATGAGAATGTGCTTGCTTACAGCAACGTGCTATATGTTCTGAATGCCCGAATTGGGAATCTGTGTCAAAACTTTGTTAGGAATTATGTGATCCTTACTAGCTGGAAGTAAGGGAGATGGGGCATGAAGTTATTTCTAGGAGTTGGACACATACCAAGTTTAGCTCAGTTCTGGGCATTTTTGAAAGACCTATTCAAACTTGTTCCTACATAGTAACTTGCAACTTTGAATGAGAATGTGCTTGCTTACAGCAACGTGCTATATGTTCTGAATGCCCGAATTGGGAATCTGTGTCAAAACTTTGTTAGGAATTATGTGATCCTTACTAGCTGGAAGTAAGGGAGTTGGGGCAGGAAGTTATTTCTAGGAGTTGGACACATACCAAGTTTAGCTCAGTTCTGGGCATCTTTGAAAGTCCTATTCAAACTTGTTCCTACATAGTAACTTGCAACTTTGAATGAGAATGTGCTTTCTTACAGCAACGTGCTATATGTTCTGAATGCCCGAATTGGGAATCTGTGTCAAAACTTTGTTAGGAATTATGTGATCCTTACTAGCTGGAATTAAGGGAGTTGGTGCATGAAGTTATTTCTAGGAGTTGGACACATACCAAGTTTAGCTCAGTTCTGGGCATCTTTGAAATACCTATACAAACTTGTTCCTACATAGTAACTTGCAACTTTGAATGAGAATGTGCTTGCTTAGAGCAACGTGCTATATGTTGTGAATGCCCGAATTGGGAATCCGTGTCAAAATTTTGTTAGGAATTATGTGATCCTTTCTAGCTGGAAGTAAGGGAGTTGGGGCATGAAGTTGTTTCTAGGAGTTGGACACATACCATGTTTAGCTCAGTTCTGGGCATCTTTGAAATACCTATACAAACTTGTTCCTACATAGTAACTTGCAACTTTGAATGAGAATGTGCTTGCTTACAGCAACGTGCTATATGTTCTGAATGCCCGAATAGGGAATCTGTGTCAAAACTTTGTTAGGAATTATGTGATCCTTACTAGCTGGAAGTAAGGGAGATGGGGCATGAAGTTATTTCTAGGAGTTGGAGACATACCAAGTTTAGCTCAGTTCTGGGCATCTTTGAAATACCTATACAAACTTGTTCCTACATAGTAACTTGCATCTTTGAATGAGAATGTGCTTGCTTACAGCAACGTGGTATATGTTGTGAATGCCCGAATTGGGAATCTGTGTCAAAACTTTGTTAGGAATTATGTGATCCTTACTAGCTGGAAGTAAGGGAGATGGGGCATGAAGTTATTTCTAGGAGTTGAACAAATACCATGTTTAGCTCAGTTCTGGGCATCTTTGAAATACCTATACAAACTTGTTTCTACATAGTAACTTGCAACTTTGAATGAGAATGTGCTTGCTTACAGCAACGTGCTATATGTTCTGAATGCCCGAATTGGGAATCTGTGTCAAAACTTTGTTAGGAATTATGTGATCCTTACTAGCTGGAAGTAAGGGAGATGGGGCATGAAGTTATTTCTAGGAGTTGGACACATACCAAGTTTAGCTCAGTTCTGGGCATCTTTGAAATACCTATACAAACTTATTCCTACATAGTAACTGGCATCTTTGAATGAGAATGTGCTTGCTTACAGCAACGTGCTATATGTTCTGAATGCCCGAATTGGGAATCTGTGTCAAAACTTTGTTAGGAATTATGTGATCCTTACTAGCTGGAAGTAAGGGAGTTGGGGCATGATGTTATTTCTAGGAGTTGGACAGATACCAAGTTTAGCTCAGTTCTGGGCATCTTTGAAATACCTATACAAACTTGTTCCTACATAGTAACTTGCAACTTTGAATGAGAATGTGCTTGCTTACAGCAACGTGCTATATGTTCTGAATGCCCGAATTGGGAATCTCTGTCAAAACTTTGTTAGGAATTATGTGATCCTTACTAGCTGGAAGTAAGGGAGTTGGGGCAGGAAGTTATTTCTAGCAGTTGGACACATACCAAGTTTAGCTCAGTTCTGGGCATCTTTGAAAGTCCTTTTCAAACTTGTTCCTACATAGTAACTTGCAACTTTGAATGAGAATGTGCTTTCTTACAGCAACGTGCTATATGATCTGAATGCCCGAATTGGGAATCTGTGTCAAAACGTTGTTAGGAATTATGTGATCCTTACTAGTTGGAATTAAGGGAGTTGGTGCATGAAGTTATTTCTAGGAGTTGGACACATACCAAGTTTAGCTCAGTTCTGGGCATCTTTGAAATACCTATACAAACTTGTTCCTACATAGTAACTTGCAACTTTGAATGAGAATGTGCTTGCTTAGAGCAACGTGCTATATGTTCTGAATGCCCGAATTGGGAATCCGTGTCAAAACTTTGTTAGGAATTATGTGATCCTTTCTAGCTGGAAGTAAGGGAGTTGGGGCATGAAGTTGTTTCTAGGAGTTGGACACATACCATGTTTAGCTCAGTTCTGGGCATCTTTGAAATACCTATACAAACTTGTTCCTACATAGTAACTTGCAACTTTGAATGAGAATGTGCTTGCTTACAGCAACGTGCTATATGTTCTGAATGCCCGAATTGGGAATCTGTGTCAAAACTTTGTTAGGAATTTTGTGATCCTTACTAGCTGGAAGTAACGGAGATGGGGCATGAAGTTATTTCTAGGAGTTGGAGACATACCAAGTTTAGCTCAGTTCTGGGCATCTTTGAAATACCTATACAAACTTGCTCCTACATAGTAACTTGCAACTTTGAATGAGAATGTGCTTGCTTACAGCAACGTGCTATATGTTCTGAATGCCCGAATTGGGAATCTGTGTCAAAACTTTGTTAGGAATTATGTGATCCTTACTAGCTGGAAGTAAGGGAGATGGGGCATGAAGTTATTTCTAGGAGTTGGACACATACCAAGTTTAGCTCAGTTCTGGGCATTTTTGAAAGACCTATTCAAACTTGTTCCTACATAGTAACTTGCAACTTTGAATGAGAATGTGCTTGCTTACAGCAACGTGCTATATGTTCTGAATGCCCGAATTGGGAATCTGTGTCAAAACTTTGTTAGGAATTATGTGATCCTTACTAGCTGGAAGTAAGGGAGTTGGGGCAGGAAGTTATTTCTAGGAGTTGGACACATACCAAGTTTAGCTCAGTTCTGGGCATCTTTGAAAGTCCTATTCAAACTTGTTCCTACATAGTAACTTGCAACTTTGAATGAGAATGTGCTTTCTTACAGCAACGTGCTATATGTTCTGAATGCCCGAATTGGGAATCTGTGTCAAAACGTTGATAGGAATTATGTGATCCTTACTAGCTGGAATTAAGGGAGTTGGTGCATGAAGTTATTTCTAGGAGTTGGACACATACCAAGTTTAGCTCAGTTCTGGGCATCTTTGAAATACCTATACAAACTTGTTCCTACATAGTAACTTGCAACTTTGAATGAGAATGTGCTTGCTTAGAGCAACGTGCTATATGTTGTGAATGCCCGAATTGGGAATCCGTGTCAAAACTTTGTTAGGAATTATGTGATCCTTTCTAGCTGGAAGTAAGGGAGTGGGGGCATGAAGTTGTTTCTAGGAGTTGGACACATACCATGTTTAGCTCAGTTCTGGGCATCTTTGAAATACCTATACAAACTTGTTCCTACATAGTAACTTGCAACTTTGAATGAGAATGTGCTTGCTTACAGCAACGTGCTATATGTTCTGAATGCCCGAATAGGGAATCTGTGTCAAAACTTTGTTAGGAATTATGTGATCCTTACTAGCTGGAAGTAAGGGAGATGGGGCATGAAGTTATTTCTAGGAGTTGGAGACATACCAAGTTTAGCTCAGTTCTGGGCATCTTTGAAATACCTATACAAACTTGTTCCTACATAGTAACTTGCAACTTTGAATGAGAATGTGCTTGCTTACAGCAACGTGCTATATGTTCTGAATGCCCGAATTGGGAATCTGTGTCAAAACTTTGTTAGGAATTATGTGATCCTTACTAGCTGGAAGTAAGGGAGATGGGGCATGAAGTTATTTCTAGGAGTTGGACACATACCAAGTTTAGCTCAGTTCTGGGCATTTTTGAAAGACCTATTCAAACTTGTTCCTACATAGTAACTTGCAACTTTGAATGAGAATGTGCTTGCTTACAGCAACGTGCTATATGTTCTGAATGCCCGAATTGGGAATCTGTGTCAAAACTTTGTTAGGAATTATGTGATCCTTACTAGCTGGAATTAAGGGAGATGGGGCATGAAGTTATTTCTAGGAGTTGGACACATACCAAGTTTAGCTCAGTTCTGGGCATCTTTGAAATACCTATACAAACTTGTTCCTACATAGTAACTTGCAACTTTGAATGAGAATGTGCTTGCTTACAGCAACGTGCTATATGGTCTGAATGCCCGAATTGGGAATCTGTGTCAAAACTTTGTTAGGAATTATGTGATCCTTACTAGCTGGAAGTAAGGGAGATGGGGCATGAAGTTATTTCTAGGAGTTGGACACATACCAAGTTTAGCTCAGTTCTGGGCATCTTTGAAATACCTATACAAACTTGTTCCTACATAGTAACTTGCATCTTTGAATGAGAATGTGCTTGCTTAGAGCAACGTGCTATATGTTGTGAATGCCCGAATTGGGAATCCGTGTCAAAACTTTGTTAGGAATTATGTGATCCTTACTAGCTGGAAGTAAGGGAGTTGGGGCATGAAGTGGTTTCTAGGAGTTGGACACATACCATGTTTAGCTCAGTTCTGGGCATCTTTGAAATACCTATACAAACTTGTTCCTACATAGTAACTTGCAACTTTGAATGAGAATGTGCTTGCTTACAGCAACGTGCTATATGTTCTGAATGCCCGAATAGGGAATCTGTGTCAAAACTTTGTTAGGAATTATGTGATCCTTACTAGCTGGAAGTAAGGGAGATGGGGCATGAAGTTATTTCTAGGAGTTGGACACATACCAAGTTTAGCTCAGTTCTGGGCATCTTTGAAATACCTATACAAACTTCTTCCTACATAGTAACTTGCATCTTTGAATGAGAATGTGCTTGCTTACAGCAACGTGCTATATGTTCTGAATGCCCGAATTGGGAATCTGTGTCAAAACTTTGTTAGGAATTATGTGATCCTTACTAGCTTGAAGTAAGGGAGTTGGGGCATGAAGTTATTTCTAGGAGTTGGACACATACCAAGTTTAGCTCAGTTCTGGGCATCTTTGAAATACCTATACAAACTTGTTCCTACATAGTAACTTGCAACTTTGAATGAGAATGTGCTTGCTTACAGCAAGGTGCTATATGTTCTGAATGCCCGAATTGGGAATCTGTGTTAAAACTTTGTTAGGAATTATGTGATCCTTACTAGCTGGAAGTAAGGGAGATGGGGCAGGAAGTTATTTCTAGGAGTTGGACACATACCAAGTTTAGCTCAGTTCTGGGCATCTTTGAAAGTCCTATTCAAACTTGTTCCTACATAGTAACTTGCAACTTTGAATGAGAATGTGCTTGCTTACAGCAACGTACTATATGTTCTGAATGCCCGAATTGGGAATCTGTGTCAAAACTTTGTTAGGAATTATGTGATCCTTACTAGCTGGAAGTAAGGGAGATGGGGCATGAAGTTATTTCTATGAGTTGGACACATACCAAGTTTAGCTCAGTTCTGGGCATCTTTGAAATACCTATACAAACTTGTTCCTACATAGTAACTTGCAACTTTGAATGAGAATGTGCTTGCTTACAGCAACGTGCTATATGTTCTGAATGCCCGAATTGGGAATCTGTGTCAAAACTTTGTTAGGAATTACGTGATCCTTACTAGCTGGAAGTAAGGGAGATGGGGCATGAAGTTATTTCTAGGAGTTGGACACATACCAAGTTTAGCTCAGTTCTGGGCATCTTTGAAATACCTATACAAACTTGTTCCTACATAGTAACTTGCATCTTTGAATGAGAATGTGCTTGCTTACAGCAACGTGCTATATGTTCTGAATGCCCGAATTGGGAATCTGTGTCAAAACTTTGTTAGGAATTATGTGATCCTTACTAGCTGGAAGTAAGCGAGATGGGGCATGAAGTTATTTCTAGTAGTTGGACACATACCAAGTTTAGCTCAGTTCTGGGCATCTTTGAAATACCTATACAAACTTGTTCCTACATAGTAACTTGCATCTTTGAATGAGAATGTGCTTGCTTACAGCAACGTGCTATATGTTCTGAATGCCAGAATTGGGAATCTGTGTGAAAACTTTGTTAGGAATTATGTCATCCTTACTAGCTGGAAGTAAGGGAGTTGGGGCATGAAGTTATTTCTAGGAGTTGGACACATACAAAGTTTAGCTCAGTTCTGGGCATCTTTGGAATACCTATACAAACTTGTTCCTACATAGTAACTTGCATCTTTGAATGAGAATGTGCTTGCTTACAGCAACGTGCTATATGTTCTGAATGCCCGAATTGGGAATCTGTGTCAAAACTTTGTTAGGAATTATGTGATCCTTACTAGCTGGAAGTAAGGGAGTTGGGGCATGAAGTTATTTCTAGGAGTTGGACACATACCAAGTTTAGCTCAGTTCTGGGCATCTTTGAAATACCTATACAAACTTGTTCCTACATAGTAACTTGCATCTTTGAATGAGAATGTGCTTGCTTACAGCAACGTGCTATATGTTCTGAATGCCCGAATTGGGAATCTGTGTCAAAACAATGTTAGGAATTATGTGATCCTTACTAGCTGGAAGTAAGGGAGATGGGGCATGAAGTTATTTCTAGGAGTTGGACACATACCAAGTTTAGCTCAGTTCTGGGCATCTTTGAAATACCTATACAAACTTGTTCCTACATAGTAACTTGCAACTTTGAATGAGAATGTGCTTGCTTACAGCAACGTGCTATATGTTCTGAATGCCCGAATTGGGAATCTCTGTCAAAACTTTGTTAGGAATTATGTGATTGTTACTAGCTGGAAGTAAGGGAGTTGGGACAGGAAGTTATTTCTAGGAGTTGGACACATGCCAAGTTTAGCTCAGTTCTGGGAATCTTTGAAAGTCCTATTCAAACTTGTTCCTACATAGTAACTTGCAACTTTGAATGAGAATGTGCTTTCTTACAGCAACGTGCTATATGTTCTGAATGCCCGAATTGGGAATCTGTGTCAAAACGTTGTTAGGAATTATGTGATCCTTACTAGCTGGAATTAAGGGAGTTGGGGCAGGAAGTTATATCTAGGAGTTGGACACATACCAAGTTTAGCTCAGTTCTGGGCATCTTTGAAATACCTATACAAACTTGTTCCTACATAGTAACTTGCAACTTTGAATGAGAATGTGCTTGCTTAGAGCAACGTGCTATATGTTGTGAATGCCCGAATTGGGAATCTGTGTCAAAACTTTGTTAGGAATTATGTGATCCTTACTAGCTGGAAGTAAGGGAGTTGGGGCATGAAGTTGTTTCTAGGAGTTGGACACATACCATGTTTAGCTCAGTTCTGTGCATCTTTGAAATACCTATACAAACTTGTTCCTACATAGTAACTTGCAACTTTGAATGAGAATGTGCTTGCTTACAGCAACGTGCTATATGTTCTGAATGCCCGAATAGGGAATCTCTGTCAAAACTTTGTTAGGAATTATGTGATCCTTACTAGCTGGAAGTAAGGGAGATGGGGCATGAAGTTATTTCTAGGAGTTGGAGACATACCAAGTTTAGCTCAGTTCTGGGCATCTTTGAAATACCTATACAAACTTGTTCCTACATAGTAACTTGCAACTTTGAATGAGAATGTGCTTGCTTACAGCAACGTGCTATATGTTCTGAATGCCCGAATTGGGAATCTCTGTCAAAACTTTGTTAGGAATTATGTGATCCTTACTAGCTGGAAGTAAGGGAGATGGGGCATGAAGTTATTTCTAGGAGTTGGACACATACCAAGTTTAGCTCAGTTCTGGGCATTTTTGAAAGACCTATTCAAACTTGTTCCTACATAGTAACTTGCAACTTTGAATGAGAATGTGCTTGCTTACAGCAACGTGCTATATGTTCTGAATGCCCGAATTGGGAATCTGTGTCAAAACTTTGTTAGGAATTATGAGATCCTTACTAGCTGGAATTAAGGGAGATGGGGCATGAAGTTATTTCTAGGAGTTGGACACATACCAAGTTTAGCTCAGTTCTGGGCATCTTTGAAATACCTATACAAACTTGTTCCTACATAGTAACTTGCAACTTTGAATGAGAATGTGCTTGCTTACAGCAACGTGCTATATGTTCTGAATGCCCGAATTGGGAATCTGTGTCAAAACTTTGTTAGGAATTATGTGATCCTTACTAGCTGGAAGTAAGGGAGATGGGGCATGAAGTTATTTCTAGGAGTTGGACACATACCAAGTTTAGATCAGTTCTGGGCATCTTTGAAATACCTATACAAACTTGTTCCTACATAGTAACTTGCATCTTTGAATGAGAATGTGCTTGCTTACAGCAACGTGGTATATGTTGTGAATGCCCGAATTGGGAATCTGTGTCAAAACTTTGTTAGGAATTATGTGATCCTTACTAGCTGGAAGTAAGGGAGATGGGGCATGAAGTTATTTCTAGGAGTTGAACAAATACCATGTTTAGCTCAGTTCTGGGCATCTTTGAAATACCTATACAAACTTGTTTCTACATAGTAACTTGCAACTTTGAATGAGAATGTGCTTGCTTACAGCAACGTGCTATATGTTCTGAATGCCCGAATTGGGAATCTGTGTCAAAACTTTGTTAGGAATTATGTGATCCTTACTAGCTGGAAGTAAGGGAGATGGGGCATGAAGTTATTTCTAGGAGTTGGACACATACCAAGTTTAGCTCAGTTCTGGGCATCTTTGAAATACCTATACAAACTTGTTCCTACATAGTAACTGGCATCTTTGAATGAGAATGTGCTTGCTTACAGCAACGTGCTATATGTTGTGAATGCCCGAATTGGGAATCTGTGTCAAAACTTTGTTAGGAATTATGTGATCCTTACTAGCTGGAAGTAAGGGAGTTGGGGCATGATGTTATTTCTAGGAGTTGGACAGATACCAAGTTTAGCTCAGTTCTGGGCATCTTTGAAATACCTATACAAACTTGTTCCTACATAGTAACTTGCAACTTTGAATGAGAATGTGCTTGCTTACAGCAACGTGCTATATGTTCTGAATGCCCGAATTGGGAATCTCTGTCAAAACTTTGTTAGGAATTATGTGATCCTTACTAGCTGGAAGTAAGGGAGTTGGGGCAGGAAGTTATTTCTAGCAGTTGGACACATACCAAGTTTAGCTCAGTTCTGGGCATCTTTGAAACTCCTTTTCAAACTTGTTCCTACATAGTAACTTGCAACTTTGAATGAGAATGTGCTTTCTTACAGCAACGTGCTATATGATCTGAATGCCCGAATTGGGAATCTGTGTCAAAACGTTGTTAGGAATTATGTGATCCTTACTAGTTGGAATTAAGGGAGTTGGTGCATGAAGTTATTTCTAGGAGTTGGACACATACCAAGTTTAGCTCAGTTCTGGGCATCTTTGAAATACCTATACAAACTTGTTCCTACATAGTAACTTGCAACTTTGAATGAGAATGTGCTTGCTTAGAGCAACGTGCTATATGTTCTGAATGCCCGAATTGGGAATCCGTGTCAAAACTTTGTTAGGAATTATGTGATCCTTTCTAGCTGGAAGTAAGGGAGTTGGGGCATGAAGTTGTTTCTAGGAGTTGGACACATACCATGTTTAGCTCAGTTCTGGGCATCTTTGAAATACCTATACAAACTTGTTCCTACATAGTAACTTGCAACTTTGAATGAGAATGTGCTTGCTTACAGCAACGTGCTATATGTTCTGAATGCCCGAATTGGGAATCTGTGTCAAAACTTTGTTAGGAATTTTGTGATCCTTACTAGCTGGAAGTAACGGAGATGGGGCATGAAGTTATTTCTAGGAGTTGGAGACATACCAAGTTTAGCTCAGTTCTGGGCATCTTTGAAATACCTATACAAACTTGCTCCTACATAGTAACTTGCAACTTTGAATGAGAATGTGCTTGCTTACAGCAACGTGCTATATGTTCTGAATGCCCGAATTGGGAATCTGTGTCAAAACTTTGTTAGGAATTATGTGATCCTTACTAGCTGGAAGTAAGGGAGATGGGGCATGAAGTTATTTCTAGGAGTTGGACACATACCAAGTTTAGCTCAGTTCTGGGCATTTTTGAAAGACCTATTCAAACTTGTTCCTACATAGTAACTTGCAACTTTGAATGAGAATGTGCTTGCTTACAGCAACGTGCTATATGTTCTGAATGCCCGAATTGGGAATCTGTGTCAAAACTTTGTTAGGAATTATGTGATCCTTACTAGCTGGAAGTAAGGGAGTTGGGGCAGGAAGTTATTTCTAGGAGTTGGACACATACCAAGTTTAGCTCAGTTCTGGGCATCTTTGAAAGTCCTATTCAAACTTGTTCCTACATAGTAACTTGCAACTTTGAATGAGAATGTGCTTTCTTACAGCAACGTGCTATATGTTCTGAATGCCCGAATTGGGAATCTGTGTCAAAACTTTGTTAGGAATTATGTGATCCTTACTAGCTGGAATTAAGGGAGTTGGTGCATGAAGTTATTTCTAGGAGTTGGACACATACCAAGTTTAGCTCAGTTCTGGGCATCTTTGAAATACCTATACAAACTTGTTCCTACATAGTAACTTGCAACTTTGAATGAGAATGTGCTTGCTTAGAGCAACGTGCTATATGTTGTGAATGCCCGAATTGGGAATCCGTGTCAAAATTTTGTTAGGAATTATGTGATCCTTTCTAGCTGGAAGTAAGGGAGTTGGGGCATGAAGTTGTTTCTAGGAGTTGGACACATACCATGTTTAGCTCAGTTCTGGGCATCTTTGAAATACCTATACAAACTTGTTCCTACATAGTAACTTGCAACTTTGAATGAGAATGTGCTTGCTTACAGCAACGTGCTATATGTTCTGAATGCCCGAATAGGGAATCTGTGTCAAAACTTTGTTAGGAATTATGTGATCCTTACTAGCTGGAAGTAAGGGAGATGGGGCATGAAGTTATTTCTAGGAGTTGGAGACATACCAAGTTTAGCTCAGTTCTGGGCATCTTTGAAATACCTATACAAACTTGTTCCTACATAGTAACTTGCATCTTTGAATGAGAATGTGCTTGCTTACAGCAACGTGGTATATGTTGTGAATGCCCGAATTGGGAATCTGTGTCAAAACTTTGTTAGGAATTATGTGATCCTTACTAGCTGGAAGTAAGGGAGATGGGGCATGAAGTTATTTCTAGGAGTTGAACAAATACCATGTTTAGCTCAGTTCTGGGCATCTTTGAAATACCTCTACAAACTTGTTTCTACATAGTAACTTGCAACTTTGAATGAGAATGTGCTTGCTTACAGCAACGTGCTATATGTTCTGAATGCCCGAATTGGGAATTTGTGTCAAAACTTTGTTAGGAATTATGTGATCCTTACTAGCTGGAAGTAAGGGAGATGGGGCATGAAGTTATTTTTAGGAGTTGGACACATACCAAGTTTAGCTCAGTTCTGGGCATCTTTGAAATACCTATACAAACTTATTCCTACATAGTAACTGGCATCTTTGAATGAGAATGTGCTTGCTTACAGCAACGTGCTATATGTTCTGAATGCCCGAATTGGGAATCTGTGTCAAAACTTTGTTAGGAATTATGTGATCCTTACTAGCTGGAAGTAAGGGAGTTGGGGCATGATGTTATTTCTAGGAGTTGGACAGATACCAAGTTTAGCTCAGTTCTGGGCATCTTTGAAATACCTATACAAACTTGTTCCTACATAGTAACTTGCAACTTTGAATGAGAATGTGCTTGCTTACAGCAACGTGCTATATGTTCTGAATGCCCGAATTGGGAATCTCTGTCAAAACTTTGTTAGGAATTATGTGATCCTTACTAGCTGGAAGTAAGGGAGTTGGGGCAGGAAGTTATTTCTAGCAGTTGGACACATACCAAGTTTAGCTCAGTTCTGGGCATCTTTGAAAGTCCTTTTCAAACTTGTTCCTACATAGTAACTTGCAACTTTGAATGAGAATGTGCTTTCTTACAGCAACGTGCTATATGATCTGAATGCCCGAATTGGGAATCTGTGTCAAAACGTTGTTAGGAATTATGTGATCCTTACTAGTTGGAATTAAGGGAGTTGGTGCATGAAGTTATTTCTAGGAGTTGGACACATACCAAGTTTAGCTCAGTTCTGGGCATCTTTGAAATACCTATACAAACTTGTTCCTACATAGTAACTTGCAACTTTGAATGAGAATGTGCTTGCTTAGAGCAACGTGCTATATGTTCTGAATGCCCGAATTGGGAATCCGTGTCAAAACTTTGTTAGGAATTATGTGATCCTTTCTAGCTGGAAGTAAGGGAGTTGGGGCATGAAGTTGTTTCTAGGAGTTGGACACATACCATGTTTAGCTCAGTTCTGGGCATCTTTGAAATACCTATACAAACTTGTTCCTACATAGTAACTTGCAACTTTGAATGAGAATGTGCTTGCTTACAGCAACGTGCTATATGTTCTGAATGCCCGAATTGGGAATCTGTGTCAAAACTTTGTTAGGAATTTTGTGATCCTTACTAGCTGGAAGTAACGGAGATGGGGCATGAAGTTATTTCTAGGAGTTGGAGACATACCAAGTTTAGCTCAGTTCTGGGCATCTTTGAAATACCTATACAAACTTGCTCCTACATAGTAACTTGCAACTTTGAATGAGAATGTGCTTGCTTACAGCAACGTGCTATATGTTCTGAATGCCCGAATTGGGAATCTGTGTCAAAACTTTGTTAGGAATTATGTGATCCTTACTAGCTGGAAGTAAGGGAGATGGGGCATGAAGTTATTTCTAGGAGTTGGACACATACCAAGTTTAGCTCAGTTCTGGGCATTTTTGAAAGACCTATTCAAACTTGTTCCTACATAGTAACTTGCAACTTTGAATGAGAATGTGCTTGCTTACAGCAACGTGCTATATGTTCTGAATGCCCGAATTGGGAATCTGTGTCAAAACTTTGTTAGGAATTATGTGATCCTTACTAGCTGGAAGTAAGGGAGTTGGGGCAGGAAGTTATTTCTAGGAGTTGGACACATACCAAGTTTAGCTCAGTTCTGGGCATCTTTGAAAGTCCTATTCAAACTTGTTCCTACATAGTAACTTGCAACTTTGAATGAGAATGTGCTTTCTTACAGCAACGTGCTATATGTTCTGAATGCCCGAATTGGGAATCTGTGTCAAAACGTTGTTAGGAATTATGTGATCCTTACTAGCTGGAATTAAGGGAGTTGGTGCATGAAGTTATTTCTAGGAGTTGGACACATACCAAGTTTAGCTCAGTTCTGGGCATCTTTGAAATACCTATACAAACTTGTTCCTACATAGTAACTTGCAACTTTGAATGAGAATGTGCTTGCTTAGAGCAACGTGCTATATGTTGTGAATGCCCGAATTGGGAATCCGTGTCAAAACTTTGTTAGGAATTATGTGATCCTTTCTAGCTGGAAGTAAGGGAGTTGGGGCATGAAGTTGTTTCTAGGAGTTGGACACATACCATGTTTAGCTCAGTTCTGGGCATCTTTGAAATACCTATACAAACTTGTTCCTACATAGTAACTTGCAACTTTGAATGAGAATGTGCTTGCTTACAGCAACGTGCTATATGTTCTGAATGCCCGAATAGGGAATCTGTGTCAAAACTTTGTTAGGAATTATGTGATCCTTACTAGCTGGAAGTAAGGGAGATGGGGCATGAAGTTATTTCTAGGAGTTGGAGACATACCAAGTTTAGCTCAGTTCTGGGCATCTTTGAAATACCTATACAAACTTGTTCCTACATAGTAACTTGCAACTTTGAATGAGAATGTGCTTGCTTACAGCAACGTGCTATATGTTCTGAATGCCCGAATTGGGAATCTGTGTCAAAACTTTGTTAGGAATTATGTGATCCTTACTAGCTGGAAGTAAGGGAGATGGGGCATGAAGTTATTTCTAGGAGTTGGACACATACCAAGTTTAGCTCAGTTCTGGGCATTTTTGAAAGACCTATTCAAACTTGTTCCTACATAGTAACTTGCAACTTTGAATGAGAATGTGCTTGCTTACAGCAACGTGCTATATGTTCTGAATGCCCGAATTGGGAATCTGTGTCAAAACTTTGTTAGGAATTATGTGATCCTTACTAGCTGGAATTAAGGGAGATGGGGCATGAAGTTATTTCTAGGAGTTGGACACATACCAAGTTTAGCTCAGTTCTGGGCATCTTTGAAATACCTATACAAACTTGTTCCTACATAGTAACTTGCAACTTTGAATGAGAATGTGCTTGCTTACAGCAACGTGCTATATGGTCTGAATGCCCGAATTGGGAATCTGTGTCAAAACTTTGTTAGGAATTATGTGATCCTTACTAGCTGGAAGTAAGGGAGATGGGGCATGAAGTTATTTCTAGGAGTTGGACACATACCAAGTTTAGATCAGTTCTGGGCATCTTTGAAATACCTATACAAACTTGTTCCTACATAGTAATTTGCATCTTTGAATGAGAATGTGCTTGCTTACAGCAACGTGGTATATGTTGTGAATGCCCGAATTGGGAATCTGTGTCAAAACTTTGTTAGGAATTATGTGATCCTTACTAGCTGGAAGTAAGGGAGATGGGGCATGAAGTTATTTCTAGGAGTTGAACAAATACCATGTTTAGCTCAGTTCTGGGCATCTTTGAAATACCTATACAAACTTGTTTCTACATAGTAACTTGCAACTTTGAATGAGAATGTGCTTGCTTACAGCAACGTGCTATATGTTCTGAATGCCCGAATTGGGAATCTGTGGCAAAACTTTGTTAGGAATTATGTGATCCTTACTAGCTGGAAGTAAGGGAGATGGGGCATGAAGTTATTTCTAGGAGTTGGACACATACCAAGTTTAGCTCAGTTCTGGGCATCTTTGAAATACCTATACAAACTTGTTCCTACATAGTAACTTGCATCTTTGAATGAGAATGTGCTTGCTTACAGCAACGTGCTATATGTTCTGAATGCCCGAATTGGGAATCTGTGTCAAAACTTTGTTAGGAATTATGTGATCCTTACTAGCTGGAAGTAAGGGAGATGGGGCATGAAGTTATTTCTAGGAGTTGGACACATACCAAGTTTAGCTCAGTTCTGGGCATCTTTGAAATACCTATACAAACTTGTTCCTACATAGTAACTGGCATCTTTGAATGAGAATGTGCTTGCTTACAGCAACGTGCTATATGTTCTGAATGCCCGAATTGGGAATCTGTGTCAAAACTTTGTTAGGAATTATGTGATCCTTACTAGCTGGAAGTAAGGGAGTTGGGGCATGATGTTATTTCTAGGAGTTGGACAGATACCAAGTTTAGCTCAGTTCTGGGCATCTTTGAAATACCTATACAAACTTGTTCCTACATAGTAACTTGCAACTTTGAATGAGAATGTGCTTGCTTACAGCAACGTGCTATATGTTCTGAATGCCCGAATTGGGAATCTCTGTCAAAACTTTGTTAGGAATTATGTGATCCTTACTAGCTGGAAGTAAGGGAGTTGGGGCAGGAATTTATTTCTAGCAGTTGGACACATACCAAGTTTAGCTCAGTTCTGGGCATCTTTGAAAGTCCTTTTCAAACTTGTTCCTACATAGTAACTTGCAACTTTGAATGAGAATGTGCTTTCTTACAGCAATGTGCTATATGTTCTGAATGCCCGAATTGGGAATCTGTGTCAAAACGTTGTTAGGAATTATGTGATCCTTACTAGCTGGAATTAAGGGAGTTGGTGCATGAAGTTATTTCTAGGAGTTGGACACATACCAAGTTTAGCTCAGTTCTGGGCATCTTTGAAATACCTATACAAACTTGTTCCTACATAGTAACTTGCAACTTTGAATGAGAATGTGCTTGCTTAGAGCAACGTGCTATATGTTCTGAATGCCCGAATTGGGAATCCGTGTCAAAACTTTGTTAGGAATTATGTGATCCTTTCTAGCTGGAAGTAAGGGAGTTGGGGCATGAGGTTGTTTCTAGGAGTTGGACACATACCATGTTTAGCTCAGTTCTGGGCATCTTTGAAATACCTATACAAACTTGTTCCTACATAGTAACTTGCAACTTTGAATGAGAATGTGCTTGCTTACAGCAACCTGCTATATGTTCTGAATGCCCGAATTGGGAATCTGTGTCAAAACTTTGTTAGGAATTATGTGATCCTTACTAGCTGGAAGTAAGGGAGATGGGGCATGAAGTTATTTCTAGGAGTTGGAGACATACCAAGTTTAGCTCAGTTCTGGGCATCTTTGAAATACCTATACAAACTTGCTCCTACATAGTAACTTGCAACTTTGAATGAGAATGTGCCTTCTTACAGCAACGTGCTATATGTTCTGAATGCCCGAATTGGGAATCTGTGTCAAAACTTTGTTAGGAATTATGTGATCCTTACTAGCTGGAAGTAAGGGAGATGGGGCATGAAGTTATTTCTAGGAGTTGGACACATACCAAGTTTAGCTCAGTTCTGGGCATTTTTGAAAGACCTATTCAAACTTGTTCCTACATAGTAACTTGCAACTTTGAATGAGAATGTGCTTGCTTACAGCAACGTGCTATATGTTCTGAATGCCCGAATTGGGAATCTGTGTCAAAACTTTGTTAGGAATTATGTGATCCTTACTAGCTGGAATTAAGGGAGATGGGGCATGAAGTTATTTCTAGGAGTTGGACACATACCAAGTTTAGCTCAGTTCTGGGCATCTTTGAAATACCTATACAAACTTGTTCCTACATAGTAACTTGCAACTTTGAATGAGAATGTGCTTGCTTACAGCAACGTGCTATATGTTCTGAATGCCCGAATTGGGAATCTGTGTCAAAACTTTGTTAGAAATTATGTGATCCTTACTAGCTGGAAGTAAGGGAGATGGGGCATGAAGTTATTTCTAGGAGTTGGACACATACCAAGTTTAGCTCAGTTCTGGGCATCTTTGAAATACCTATACAAACTTGTTCCTACATAGTAATTTGCATCTTTGAATGAGAATATGCTTGCTTACAGCAACGTGCTATATGTTGTGAATGCCCGAATTGGGAATCTGTGTCAAAACTTTGTTAGGAATTATGTGATCCTTACTAGCTGGAAGTAAGGGAGATGGGGCATGAAGTTATTTCTAGGAGTTGAACAAATACCATGTTTAGCTCAGTTCTGGGCATCTTTGAAATACCTATACAAACTTGTTTCTACATAGTAACTTGCAACTTTGAATGAGAATGTGCTTGCTTACAGCAACGTGCTATATGTTCTGAATGCCCGAATTGGGAATCTGTGGCAAAACTTTGTAGGGAATTATGTGATCCTTACTAGCTGGAAGTAAGGGAGATGGGGCATGAAGTTATTTCTAGGAGTTGGACACATACCAAGTTTAGCTCAGTTCTGGGCATCTTTGAAATACCTATACAAACTTGTTCCTACATAGTAACTTGCATCTTTGAATGAGAATGTGCTTGCTTACAGCAACGTGCTATATGTTCTGAATGCCCGAATTGGGAATCTGTGTCAAAACTTTGTTAGGAATTATGTGATCCTTACTAGCTGGAAGTAAGGGAGATGGGGCATGAAGTTATTTCTAGGAGTTGGACACATACCAAGTTTAGCTCAGTTCTGGGCATCTTTGAAATACCTATACAAACTTGTTCCTACATAGTAACTTGCATCTTTGAATGAGAATGTGCTTGCTTACAGCAACGTGCTATATGTTCTGAATGCCCGAATTGGGAATCTGTGTCAAAACTTTGTTAGGAATTATGTGATCCTTACTAGCTGGAAGTAAGGGAGTTGGGGCATGAAGTTATTTCTAGGAGTTGGACACATACCAAGTTTAGCTCAGTTCTGGGCATCTTTGAAATACCTATACAAACTTGTTCCTACATAGTAACTTGCAACTTTGAATGAGAATGTGCTTGCTTACAGCAACGTGCTATATGTTCTGAATGCCCGAATTGGGAATCTCTGTCAAAACTTTGTTAGGAATTATGTGATCCTTACTAGCTGGAAGTAAGGGAGTTGGGGCAGGAAGTTATTTCTAGGAGTTGGACACATACCAAGTTTAGCTCAGTTCTGGGCATCTTTGAAAGTCCTATTCAAACTTGTTCCTACATAGTAACTTGCAACTTTGAATGAGAATGTGCTTTCTTACAGCAACGTGCTATATGTTCTGAATGCCCGAATTGGGAATCTGTGTCAAAACGTTGTTAGGAATTATGTGATCCTTACTAGCTGGAATTAGGGGGTTGGTGCATGAAGTTATTTCTCGGAGTTGGACACATACCAAGTTTAGCTCAGTTCTGGGCATCTTTGAAATACCTATACAAACTTGTTCCTACATAGTAACTTGCAACTTTGAATGAGAATGTGCTTGCTTAGAGCAACGTGCTATATGTTGTGAACGCCCGAATTGGGAATCCGTGTCAAAACTTTGTTAGGAATTATGTGATCCTTTCTAGCTGGAAGTAAGGGAGTTGGGGCATGAAGTTGTTTCTAGGAGTTGGACACATACCAGGTTTAGCTCAGTTCTGGGCATCTTTGAAATACCTATACAAACTTGTTCCTACATAGTAACTTGCAACTTTGAATGAGAATGTGCTTGCTTACAGCAACGTGCTATATGTTCTGAATGCCCGAATAGGGAATCTGTGTCAAAACTTTGTTAGGAATTATGTGATCCTTACTAGCTGGAAGTAAGGGAGATGGGGCATGAAGTTATTTCTAGGAGTTGGAGACATACCAAGTTTAGTTCAGATCTGGGCATCTTTGAAATACCTATACAAACTTGTTCCTACATAGTAACTTGCAACTTTGAATGAGAATGTGCTTGCTTACAGCAACGTGCTATATGTTCTGAATGCCCGAATTGGGAATCTGTGTCAAAACTTTGTTAGGAATTATGTGATCCTTACTAGCTGGAAGTAAGGGAGATGGGGCATGAAGTTATTTCTAGGAGTTGGACACATACCAAGTTTAGCAAAGTTCTGGGCATTTTTGAAAGACCTATTCAAACTTGTTCCTACATAGTAACTTGCAACTTTGAATGAGAATGTGCTTGCTTACAGCAACGTGCTATATGTTCTGAATGCCCGAATTGGGAATCTGTGTCAAAACTTTGTTAGGAATTATGTGATCCTTACTAGCTGGAATTAAGGGAGATGGGGCATGTAGTTATTTCTAGGAGTTGGACACATACCAAGTTTAGCTCAGTTCTGGGCATCTTTGAAATACCTATACAAACTTGTTCCTACATAGTAACTTGCAACTTTGAATGAGAATGTGCTTGCTTACAGCAACGTGCCATATGTTCTGAATGCCCGAATTGGGAATCTGTGTCAAAACTTTGTTAGGAATTATGTGATCCTTACTAGCTGGAAGTAAGGGAGATGGGGCATGAAGTTATTTCTAGGAGTTGGACACATACCAAGTTTAGCTCAGTTCTGGGCATCTTTGAAATACCTATACAACCTTGTTCCTACATAGTAATTTGCATCTTTGAATGTGAATGTGCTTGCTTACAGCAACGTGCTATATGTTGTGAATGCCCGAATTGGGAATCTGTGTCAAAACTTTGTTAGGAATTATGTGATCCTTACTAGCTGGAAGTAAGGGAGATGGGGCATGAAGTTATTTCTAGGATTTGAAAAAATACCATGTTTAGCTCAGTTCTGGGCATCTTTGAAATACCTATACAAACTTGTTCCTACATAGTAACTTGCAACTTTTAATGAGAATGTGCTTGCTTACAGCAACGTGCTATATGTTCTGAATGCCCGAATTGGGAATCTGTGGCAAAACTTTGTTAGGAATTATGTGATCCTTACTAGCTGGAAGTAAGGGAGATGGGGCATGACGTTATTTCTAGGAGTTGGACACATACCAAGTTTAGCTCAGTTCTGGGCATCTTTGAAATACCTATACAAACTTGTTCCAACATAGTAACTTGCAACTTTGAATGAGAATGTGCTTGCTTACAGCAACGTGCTATATGTTCTGAATGCCCGAATTGGGAATCTGTGGCAAAACTTTGTTAGGAATTATGTGATCCTTACTAGCTGGAAGTAAGGGAGATGGGGCATGAAGTTATTTCTAGGAGTTGGACACATACCAAGTTTAGCTCAGTTCTGGGCATCTTTGAAATACCTATACAAACTTGTTCCTACATAGTAACTTGCAACTTTGAATGAGAATGTGCTTGCTTACAGCAACGTGCTATATGTTCTGAATGCCCGAATTGGGAATCTGTGTCAAAACTTTGTTAGAAATTATGTGATCCTTACTAGCTGGAAGTAAGGGAGTTGGGGCATGAAGTTATTTCTAGGAGTTGGACACATACCAAGTTTAGCTCAGTTCTGGGCATCTTTGGAATACCTATACAAACTTGTTCCTACATAGTAACTTGCAACTTTGAATGAGAATGTGCTTGCTTACAGCAACGTGCTATATGTTCTGAATGCCCGAATAGGGAATCTGTGTCAAAACTTTGTTAGGAATTATGTGATCCTTACTAGCTGGAATTAAGGGAGATGGGGCATGAAGTTATTTCTAGGAGTTGGACACATACCAAGTTTAGCTCAGTTCTGGGCATCTTTGAAATACCTATACAAACTTGTTCCTACATAGTAACTTGCAACTTTGAATGAGAATGTGCTTGCTTACAGCAACGTGCCATATGTTCTGAATGCCCGAATTGGGAATCTGTGTCAAAACTTTGTTAGGAATTATGTGATCCTTACTAGCTGGAAGTAAGGGAGATGGGGCATGAAGTTATTTCTAGGAGTTGGACACATACCAAGTTTAGCTCAGTTCTGGGCATCTTTGAAATACCTATACAACCTTGTTCCTACATAGTAATTTGCATCTTTGAATGTGAATGTGCTTGCTTACAGCAACGTGCTATATGTTGTGAATGCCCTAATTGGGAATCTGTGTCAAAACTTTGTTAGGAATTATGTGATCCTTACTAGCTGGAAGTAAGGGAGATGGGGCATGAAGTTATTTCTAGGATTTGAAAAAATACCATGTTTAGCTCAGTTCTGGGCATCTTTGAAATACCTATACAAACTTGTTCCTACATAGTAACTTGCAACTTTTAATGAGAATGTGCTTGCTTACAGCAACGTGCTATATGTTCTGAATGCCCGAATTGGGAATCTGTGGCAAAACTTTGTTAGGAATTATGTGATCCTTACTAGCTGGAAGTAAGGGAGATGGGGCATGACGTTATTTCTAGGAGTTGGACACATACCAAGTTTAGCTCAGTTCTGGGCATCTTTGAAATACCTATACAAACTTGTTCCAACATAGTAACTTGCAACTTTGAATGAGAATGTGCTTGCTTACAGCAACGTGCTATATGTTCTGAATGCCCGAATTGGGAATCTCTGTCAAAACTTTGTTAGGAATTATGTGATCCTTACTAGCTGGAAGTAAGGGAGTTGGGGCAGGAAGTTATTTCTAGGAGTTGGACACATACCAAGTTTAGCTCAGTTCTGGGCATCTTTGAAAGACCTATTCAAACTTGTTCCTACATAGTAACTTGCAACTTTGAATGAGAATGTGCTTTCTTACAGCAACGTGCTATATGTTCTGAATGCCCGAATTGGGAATCTGTGTCAAAACGTTGTTAGGAATTATGTGATCCTTACTAGCTGGAATTAAGGGAGATGGGGCATGAAGTTATTTCTAGGAGTTGGACACATACCAAGTTTAGCTCAGTTCTGGGCATCTTTGAAATACCTATACAAACTTGTTCCTACATAGTAACTTGCAACTTTGAATGAGAATGTGCTTGCTTACAGCAACGTGCCATATGTTCTGAATGCCCGAATTGGGAATCTGTGTCAAAACTTTGTTAGGAATTATGTGATCCTTACTAGCTGGAAGTAAGGGAGATGGGGCATGAAGTTATTTCTAGGAGTTGGACACATACCAAGTTTAGCTCAGTTCTGGGCATCTTTGAAATACCTATACAACCTTGTTCCTACATAGTAATTTGCATCTTTGAATGTGAATGTGCTTGCTTACAGCAACGTGCTATATGTTGTGAATGCCCGAATTGGGAATCTGTGTCAAAACTTTGTTAGGAATTATGTGATCCTTACTAGCTGGAAGTAAGGGAGATGGGGCATGAAGTTATTTCTAGGATTTGAAAAAATACCATGTTTAGCTCAGTTCTGGGCATCTTTGAAATACCTATACAAACTTGTTCCTACATAGTAACTTGCAACTTTTAATGAGAATGTGCTTGCTTACAGCAACGTGCTATATGTTCTGAATGCCCGAATTGGGAATCTGTGGCAAAACTTTGTTAGGAATTATGTGATCCTTACTAGCTGGAAGTAAGGGAGATGGGGCATGACGTTATTTCTAGGAGTTGGACACATACCAAGTTTAGCTCAGTTCTGGGCATCTTTGAAATACCTATACAAACTTGTTCCAACATAGTAACTTGCAACTTTGAATGAGAATGTGCTTGCTTACAGCAACGTGCTATATGTTCTGAATGCCCGAATTGGGAATCTGTGGCAAAACTTTGTTAGGAATTATGTGATCCTTACTAGCTGGAAGTAAGGGAGATGGGGCATGAAGTTATTTCTAGGAGTTGGACACATACCAAGTTTAGCTCAGTTCTGGGCATCTTTGAAATACCTATACAAACTTGTTCCTACATAGTAACTTGCAACTTTGAATGAGAATGTGCTTGCTTACAGCAACGTGCTATATGTTCTGAATGCCCGAATTGGGAATCTGTGTCAAAACTTTGTTAGAAATTATGTGATCCTTACTAGCTGGAAGTAAGGGAGTTGGGGCATGAAGTTATTTCTAGGAGTTGGACACATACCAAGTTTAGCTCAGTTCTGGGCATCTTTGGAATACCTATACAAACTTGTTCCTACATAGTAACTTGCAACTTTGAATGAGAATGTGCTTGCTTACAGCAACGTGCTATATGTTCTGAATGCCCGAATAGGGAATCTGTGTCAAAACTTTGTTAGGAATTATGTGATCCTTACTAGCTGGAAGTAAGGGAGATGGGGCATGAAGTTATTTCTAGGAGTTGGACACATACCAAGTTTAGCTCAGTTCTGGGCATCTTTGAAATACCTATTCAAACTTGTTCCTACATAGTAACTTGCAACTTTGAATGAGAATGTGCTTTCTTACAGCAACGTGCTATATGTTCTGAATGCCCGAATTGGGAATCTGTGTCAAAACGTTGTTAGGAATTATGTGATCCTTACTAGCTGGAATTAGGGGGTTGGTGCATGAAGTTATTTCTCGGAGTTGGACACATACCAAGTTTAGCTCAGTTCTGGGCATCTTTGAAATACCTATACAAACTTGTTCCAACATAGTAACTTGCAACTTTGAATGAGAATGTGCTTGCTTACAGCAACGTGCTATATGTTCTGAATGCCCGAATTGGGAATCTGTGGCAAAACTTTGTTAGGAATTATGTGATCCTTACTAGCTGGAAGTAAGGGAGATGGGGCATGAAGTTATTTCTAGGAGTTGGACACATACCAAGTTTAGCTCAGTTCTGGGCATCTTTGAAATACCTATACAAACTTGTTCCTACATAGTAACTTGCAACTTTGAATGAGAATGTGCTTGCTTACAGCAACGTGCTATATGTTCTGAATGCCCGAATTGGGAATCTGTGTCAAAACTTTGTTAGAAATTATGTGATCCTTACTAGCTGGAAGTAAGGGAGTTGGGGCATGAAGTTATTTCTAGGAGTTGGACACATACCAAGTTTAGCTCAGTTCTGGGCATCTTTGGAATACCTATACAAACTTGTTCCTACATAGTAACTTGCAACTTTGAATGAGAATGTGCTTGCTTACAGCAACGTGCTATATGTTCTGAATGCCCGAATAGGGAATCTGTGTCAAAACTTTGTTAGGAATTATGTGATCCTTACTAGCTGGAAGTAAGGGAGATGGGGCATGAAGTTATTTCTAGGAGTTGGACACATACCAAGTTTAGCTCAGTTCTGGGCATCTTTGAAATACCTATTCAAACTTGTTCCTACATAGTAACTTGCAACTTTGAATGAGAATGTGCTTTCTTACAGCAACGTGCTATATGTTCTGAATGCCCGAATTGGGAATCTGTGTCAAAACGTTGTTAGGAATTATGTGATCCTTACTAGCTGGAATTAGGGGGTTGGTGCATGAAGTTATTTCTCGGAGTTGGACACATACCAAGTTTAGCTCAGTTCTGGGCATCTTTGAAATACCTATACAAACTTGTTCCTACATAGTAACTTGCAACTTTGAATGAGAATGTGCTTGCTTAGAGCAACGTGCTATATGTTGTGAACGCCCGAATTGGGAATCCGTGTCAAAACTTTGTTAGGAATTATGTGATCCTTTCTAGCTGGAAGTAAGGGAGTTGGGGCATGAAGTTGTTTCTAGGAGTTGGACACATACCATGTTTAGCTCAGTTCTGTGCATCTTTGAAATACCTATACAAACTTGTTCCTACATAGTAACTTGCAACTTTGAATGAGAATGTGCTTGCTTACAGCAACGTGCTATATGTTCTGAATGCCCGAATAGGGAATCTGTGTCAAAACTTTGTTAGGAATTATGTGATCCTTACTAGCTGGAAGTAAGGGAGATGGGGCATGAAGTTATTTCTAGGAGTTGGAGACATACCAAGTTTAGCTCAGATCTGGGCATCTTTGAAATACCTATACAAACTTGTTCCTACATAGTAACTTGCAACTTTGAATGAGAATGTGCTTGCTTACAGCAACGTGCTATATGTTCTGAATGCCCGAATTGGGAATCTGTGTCAAAACTTTGTTAGGAATTATGTGATCCTTACTAGCTGGAAGTAAGGGAGATGGGGCATGAAGTTATTTCTAGGAGTTGGACACATACCAAGTTTAGCAAAGTTCTGGGCATTTTTGAAAGACCTATTCAAACTTGTTCCTACATAGTAACTTGCAACTTTGAATGAGAATGTGCTTGCTTACAGCAACGTGCTATATGTTCTGAATGCCCGAATTGGGAATCTGTGTCAAAACTTTGTTAGGAATTATGTGATCCTTACTAGCTGGAATTAAGGGAGATGGGGCATGAAGTTATTTCTAGGAGTTGGACACATACCAAGTTTAGCTCAGTTCTGGGCATCTTTGAAATACCTATACAAACTTGTTCCTACATAGTAACTTGCAACTTTGAATGAGAATGTGCTTGCTTACAGCAACGTGCCATATGTTCTGAATGCCCGAATTGGGAATCTGTGTCAAAACTTTGTTAGGAATTATGTGATCCTTACTAGCTGGAAGTAAGGGAGATGGGGCATGAAGTTATTTCTAGGAGTTGGACACATACCAAGTTTAGCTCAGTTCTGGGCATCTTTGAAATACCTATACAACCTTGTTCCTACATAGTAATTTGCATCTTTGAATGTGAATGTGCTTGCTTACAGCAACGTGCTATATGTTGTGAATGCCCGAATTGGGAATCTGTGTCAAAACTTTGTTAGGAATTATGTGATCCTTACTAGCTGGAAGTAAGGGAGATGGGGCATGAAGTTATTTCTAGGATTTGAAAAAATACCATGTTTAGCTCAGTTCTGGGCATCTTTGAAATACCTATACAAACTTGTTCCTACATAGTAACTTGCAACTTTTAATGAGAATGTGCTTGCTTACAGCAACGTGCTATATGTTCTGAATGCCCGAATTGGGAATCTGTGGCAAAACTTTGTTAGGAATTATGTGATCCTTACTAGCTGGAAGTAAGGGAGATGGGGCATGACGTTATTTCTAGGAGTTGGACACATACCAAGTTTAGCTCAGTTCTGGGCATCTTTGAAATACCTATACAAACTTGTTCCAACATAGTAACTTGCAACTTTGAATGAGAATGTGCTTGCTTACAGCAACGTGCTATATGTTCTGAATGCCCGAATTGGGAATCTGTGGCAAAACTTTGTTAGGAATTATGTGATCCTTACTAGCTGGAAGTAAGGGAGATGGGGCATGAAGTTATTTCTAGGAGTTGGACACATACCAAGTTTAGCTCAGTTCTGGGCATCTTTGAAATACCTATACAAACTTGTTCCTACATAGTAACTTGCAACTTTGAATGAGAATGTGCTTGCTTACAGCAACGTGCTATATGTTCTGAATGCCCGAATTGGGAATCTGTGTCAAAACTTTGTTAGAAATTATGTGATCCTTACTAGCTGGAAGTAAGGGAGTTGGGGCATGAAGTTATTTCTAGGAGTTGGACACATACCAAGTTTAGCTCAGTTCTGGGCATCTTTGGAATACCTATACAAACTTGTTCCTACATAGTAACTTGCAACTTTGAATGAGAATGTGCTTGCTTACAGCAACGTGCTATATGTTCTGAATGCCCGAATAGGGAATCTGTGTCAAAACTTTGTTAGGAATTATGTGATCCTTACTAGCTGGAATTAAGGGAGATGGGGCATGAAGTTATTTCTAGGAGTTGGACACATACCAAGTTTAGCTCAGTTCTGGGCATCTTTGAAATACCTATACAAACTTGTTCCTACATAGTAACTTGCAACTTTGAATGAGAATGTGCTTGCTTACAGCAACGTGCCATATGTTCTGAATGCCCGAATTGGGAATCTGTGTCAAAACTTTGTTAGGAATTATGTGATCCTTACTAGCTGGAAGTAAGGGAGATGGGGCATGAAGTTATTTCTAGGAGTTGGACACATACCAAGTTTAGCTCAGTTCTGGGCATCTTTGAAATACCTATACAACCTTGTTCCTACATAGTAATTTGCATCTTTGAATGTGAATGTGCTTGCTTACAGCAACGTGCTATATGTTGTGAATGCCCGAATTGGGAATCTGTGTCAAAACTTTGTTAGGAATTATGTGATCCTTACTAGCTGGAAGTAAGGGAGATGGGGCATGAAGTTATTTCTAGGATTTGAAAAAATACCATGTTTAGCTCAGTTCTGGGCATCTTTGAAATACCTATACAAACTTGTTCCTACATAGTAACTTGCAACTTTTAATGAGAATGTGCTTGCTTACAGCAACGTGCTATATGTTGTGAATGCCCGAATTGGGAATCTGTGGCAAAACTTTGTTAGGAATTATGTGATCCTTACTAGCTGGAAGTAAGGGAGATGGGGCATGACGTTATTTCTAGGAGTTGGACACATACCAAGTTTAGCTCAGTTCTGGGCATCTTTGAAATACCTATACAAACTTGTTCCAACATAGTAACTTGCAACTTTGAATGAGAATGTGCTTGCTTACAGCAACGTGCTATATGTTCTGAATGCCCGAATTGGGAATCTCTGTCAAAACTTTGTTAGGAATTATGTGATCCTTACTAGCTGGAAGTAAGGGAGTTGGGGCAGGAAGTTATTTCTAGGAGTTGGACACATACCAAGTTTAGCTCAGTTCTGGGCATCTTTGAAAGTCCTATTCAAACTTGTTCCTACATAGTAACTTGCAACTTTGAATGAGAATGTGCTTTCTTACAGCAACGTGCTATATGTTCTGAATGCCCGAATTGGGAATCTGTGTCAAAACGTTGTTAGGAATTATGTGATCCTTACTAGCTGGAATTAGGGGGTTGGTGCATGAAGTTATTTCTCGGAGTTGGACACATACCAAGTTTAGCTCAGTTCTGGGCATCTTTGAAATACCTATACAAACTTGTTCCTACATAGTAACTTGCAACTTTGAATGAGAATGTGCTTGCTTAGAGCAACGTGCTATATGTTGTGAACGCCCGAATTGGGAATCCGTGTCAAAACTTTGTTAGGAATTATGTGATCCTTTCTAGCTGGAAGTAAGGGAGTTGGGGCATGAAGTTGTTTCTAGGAGTTGGACACATACCATGTTTAGCTCAGTTCTGGGCATCTTTGAAATACCTATACAAACTTGTTCCTACATAGTAACTTGCAACTTTGAATGAGAATGTGCTTGCTTACAGCAACGTGCTATATGTTCTGAATGCCCGAATAGGGAATCTGTGTCAAAACTTTGTTAGGAATTATGTGATCCTTACTAGCTGGAAGTAAGGGAGATGGGGCATGAAGTTATTTCTAGGAGTTGGAGACATACCAAGTTTAGCTCAGATCTGGGCATCTTTGAAATACCTATACAAACTTGTTCCTACATAGTAACTTGCAACTTTTAATGAGAATGTGCTTGCTTACAGCAACGTGCTATATGTTCTGAATGCCCGAATTGGGAATCTGTGTCAAAACTTTGTTAGGAATTATGTGATCCTTACTAGCTGGAAGTAAGGGAGATGGGGCATGAAGTTATTTCTAGGAGTTGGACACATACCAAGTTTAGCAAAGTTCTGGGCATTTTTGAAAGACCTATTCAAACTTGTTCCTACATAGTAACTTGCAACTTTGAATGAGAATGTGCTTGCTTACAGCAACGTGCTATATGTTCTGAATGCCCGAATTGGGAATCTGTGTCAAAACTTTGTTAGGAATTATGTGATCCTTACTAGCTGGAATTAAGGGAGATGGGGCATGAAGTTATTTCTAGGAGTTGGACACATACCAAGTTTAGCTCAGTTCTGGGCATCTTTGAAATACCTATACAAACTTGTTCCTACATAGTAACTTGCAACTTTGAATGAGAATGTGCTTGCTTACAGCAACGTGCCATATGTTCTGAATGCCCGAATTGGGAATCTGTGTCAAAACTTTGTTAGGAATTATGTGATCCTTACTAGCTGGAAGTAAGGGAGATGGGGCATGAAGTTATTTCTAGGAGTTGGACACATACCAAGTTTAGCTCAGTTCTGGGCATCTTTGAAATACCTATACAACCTTGTTCCTACATAGTAATTTGCATCTTTGAATGTGAATGTGCTTGCTTACAGCAACGTGCTATATGTTGTGAATGCCCGAATTGGGAATCTGTGTCAAAACTTTGTTAGGAATTATGTGATCCTTACTAGCTGGAAGTAAGGGAGATGGGGCATGAAGTTATTTCTAGGATTTGAAAAAATACCATGTTTAGCTCAGTTCTGGGCATCTTTGAAATACCTATACAAACTTGTTCCTACATAGTAACTTGCAACTTTTAATGAGAATGTGCTTGCTTACAGCAACGTGCTATATGTTCTGAATGCCCGAATTGGGAATCTGTGGCAAAACTTTGTTAGGAATTATGTGATCCTTACTAGCTGGAAGTAAGGGAGATGGGGCATGACGTTATTTCTAGGAGTTGGACACATACCAAGTTTAGCTCAGTTCTGGGCATCTTTGAAATACCTATACAAACTTGTTCCAACATAGTAACTTGCAACTTTGAATGAGAATGTGCTTGCTTACAGCAACGTGCTATATGTTCTGAATGCCCGAATTGGGAATCTGTGGCAAAACTTTGTTAGGAATTATGTGATCCTTACTAGCTGGAAGTAAGGGAGATGGGGCATGAAGTTATTTCTAGGAGTTGGACACATACCAAGTTTAGCTCAGTTCTGGGCATCTTTGAAATACCTATACAAACTTGTTCCTACATAGTAACTTGCAACTTTGAATGAGAATGTGCTTGCTTACAGCAACGTGCTATATGTTCTGAATGCCCGAATTGGGAATCTGTGTCAAAACTTTGTTAGAAATTATGTGATCCTTACTAGCTGGAAGTAAGGGAGTTGGGGCATGAAGATATTTCTAGGAGTTGGACACATACCAAGTTTAGCTCAGTTCTGGGCATCTTTGGAATACCTATACAAACTTGTTCCTACATAGTAACTTGCAACTTTGAATGAGAATGTGCTTGCTTACAGCAACGTGCTATATGTTCTGAATGCCCGAATAGGGAATCTGTGTCAAAACTTTGTTAGGAATTATGTGATCCTTACTAGCTGGAATTAAGGGAGATGGGGCATGAAGTTATTTCTAGGAGTTGGACACATACCAAGTTTAGCTCAGTTCTGGGCATCTTTGAAATACCTATACAAACTTGTTCCTACATAGTAACTTGCAACTTTGAATGAGAATGTGCTTGCTTACAGCAACGTGCCATATGTTCTGAATGCCCGAATTGGGAATCTGTGTCAAAACTTTGTTAGGAATTATGTGATCCTTACTAGCTGGAAGTAAGGGAGATGGGGCATGAAGTTATTTCTAGGAGTTGGACACATACCAAGTTTAGCTCAGTTCTGGGCATCTTTGAAATACCTATACAACCTTGTTCCTACATAGTAATTTGCATCTTTGAATGTGAATGTGCTTGCTTACAGCAACGTGCTATATGTTGTGAATGCCCGAATTGGGAATCTGTGTCAAAACTTTGTTAGGAATTATGTGATCCTTACTAGCTGGAAGTAAGGGAGATGGGGCATGAAGTTATTTCTAGGATTTGAAAAAATACCATGTTTAGCTCAGTTCTGGGCATCTTTGAAATACCTATACAAACTTGTTCCTACATAGTAACTTGCAACTTTTAATGAGAATGTGCTTGCTTACAGCAACGTGCTATATGTTCTGAATGCCCGAATTGGGAATCTGTGGCAAAACTTTGTTAGGAATTATGTGATCCTTACTAGCTGGAAGTAAGGGAGATGGGGCATGACGTTATTTCTAGGAGTTGGACACATACCAAGTTTAGCTCAGTTCTGGGCATCTTTGAAATACCTATACAAACTTGTTCCAACATAGTAACTTGCAACTTTGAATGAGAATGTGCTTGCTTACAGCAACGTGCTATATGTTCTGAATGCCCGAATTGGGAATCTGTGGCAAAACTTTGTTAGGAATTATGTGATCCTTACTAGCTGGAAGTAAGGGAGATGGGGCATGAAGTTATTTCTAGGAGTTGGACACATACCAAGTTTAGCTCAGTTCTGGGCATCTTTGAAATACCTATACAAACTTGTTCCTACATAGTAACTTGCAACTTTGAATGAGAATGTGCTTGCTTACAGCAGCGTGCTATATGTTCTGAATGCCCGAATTGGGAATCTGTGTCAAAACTTTGTTAGAAATTATGTGATCCTTACTAGCTGGAAGTAAGGGAGTTGGGGCATGAAGTTATTTCTAGGAGTTGGACACATACCAAGTTTAGCTCAGTTCTGGGCATCTTTGGAATACCTATACAAACTTGTTCCTACATAGTAACTTGCAACTTTGAATGAGAATGTGCTTGCTTACAGCAACGTGCTATATGTTCTGAATGCCCGAATAGGGAATCTGTGTCAAAACTTTGTTAGGAATTATGTGATCCTTACTAGCTGGAAGTAAGGGAGATGGGGCATGAAGTTATTTCTAGGAGTTGGACACATACCAAGTTTAGCTCAGTTCTGGGCATCTTTGAAATACCTATACAAACTTGTTCCTACATAGTAACTTGCAACTTTGAATGAGAATGTGCTTGCTTACAGCAACGTGCTATATGTTCTGAATGCCCGAATTGGGAATCTGTGTCAAAACTTTGTTAGGAATTATGTGATCCTTACTAGCTGGAAGTAAGGGAGTTGGGGCATGAAGTTGTTTCTAGGAGTTGGACACATACCATGTTTAGCTCAGTTCTGGGCATCTTTGAAATACCTATACAAACTTGTTCCTACATAGTAACTTGCAACTTTGAATGAGAATGTGCTTGCTTACAGCAACGTGCTATATGTTCTGAATGCCCGAATTGGGAATCTGTGTCAAACTTTGTTAGGAATTATGTGATCCTTACTAGCTGGAAGTAAGGGAGATGGGGCATGAAGTTATTTCTAGGAGTTGGACACATACCAAGTTTAGCTCAGTTCTGGGCATCTTTGAAATACCTATACAAACTTGTTCCTACATAGTAACTTGCATCTTTGAATGAGAATGTGCTTGCTTACAGCAACGTGCTATATGTTCTGAATGCCCGAATTGGGATTCTGTGTCAAAACTTTGTTAGGAATTATGAGATCCTTACTAGCTGGAAGTAAGCGAGATGGGGCATGAAGTTATTTCTAGGAGTTGGACACATACCAAGTTTAGCTCAGTTCTGGGCATCTTTGAAAGTCCTATTCAAACTTGTTCCTACATAGTAACTTGCAACTTTGAATGAGAATGTACTTGCTTACAGCAACGTGCTATATGTTCTGAATGCCCGAATTGGGAATCTGTGTCAAAACTTTGTTAGGAATTATGTGATCCTTACTAGCTGGAAGTAAGGGAGATGGGGCATGAAGTTATTTCTAGGAGTTGGACACATACCAAGTTTAGCTCAGTTCTGGGCATTTTTGAAAGACCTATTCAAACTTGTTCCTACATAGTAACTTGCAACTTTGAATGAGAATGTGCTTGCTTACAGCAACGTGCTATATGTTCTGAATGCCCGAATTGGGAATCTGTGTCAAAACTTTGTTAGGAATTATGTGATCCTTACTAGCTGGAAGTAAGGGAGTTGGGGCATGAAGTTATTTCTAGGAGTTGGACACATACCAAGTTTAGCTCAGTTCTGGGCATCTTTGAAAGTCCTATTCAAACTTGTTCCTACATAGTAACTTGCAACTTTGAATGAGAATGTGCTTTCTTACAGCAACGTGCTATATGTTCTGAATGCCCGAATTGGGAATCTGTGTCAAAACGTTGTTAGGAATTATGTGATCCTTACTAGCTGGAATTAGGGGGTTGGTGCATGAAGTTATTTCTCGGAGTTGGACACATACCAAGTTTAGCTCAGTTCTGGGCATCTTTGAAATACCTATACAAACTTGTTCCTACATAGTAACTTGCAACTTTGAATGAGAATGTGCTTGCTTAGAGCAACGTGCTATATGTTGTGAACGCCCGAATTGGGAATCCGTGTCAAAACTTTGTTAGGAATTATGTGATCCTTTCTAGCTGGAAGTAAGGGAGTTGGGGCATGAAGTTGTTTCTAGGAGTTGGACACATACCATGTTTAGCTCAGTTCTGGGCATCTTTGAAATACCTATACAAACTTGTTCCTACATAGTAATTTGCATCTTTGAATGAGAATGTGCTTGCTTACAGCAACGTGCTATATGTTCTGAATGCCCGAATTGGGAATCTGTGTCAAAACTTTGTTAGGAATTATGTGATCCTTACTAGCTGGAAGTAAGGGAGATGGGGCATGAAGTTATTTCTAGGAGTTGAAAAAATACCATGTTTAGCTCAGTTCTGGGCATCTTTGAAATACCTATACAAACTTGTTCCTACATAGTAACTTGCAACTTTTAATGAGAATGTGCTTGCTTACAGCAACGTGCTATATGTTCTGAATGCCCGAATTGGGAATCTGTGGCAAAACTTTGTTAGGAATTATGTGATCCTTACTAGCTGGAAGTAAGGGAGATGGGGCATGAGGTTATTTCTAGGAGTTGGACACATACCAAGTTTAGCTCAGTTCTGGGCATCTTTGAAATACCTATACAAACTTGTTCCTACATACTAACTTGCAACTTTGAATGAGAATGTGCTTGCTTACAGCAACGTGCTATATGTTCTGAATGCCCGAATTGGGAATCTGTGTCAAAACTTTGTTAGAAATTATGTGATCCTTACTAGCTGGAAGTAAGGGAGTTGGGGCATGAAGTTATTTCTAGGAGTTGGACACATACCAAGTTTAGCTCAGTTCTGGGCATCTTTGGAATACCTATACAAACTTGTTCCTACATAGTAACTTGCAACTTTGAATGAGAATGTGCTTGCTTACAGCAACGTGCTATATGTTCTGAATGCCCGAATAGGGAATCTGTGTCAAAACTTTGTTAGGAATTATGTGATCCTTACTAGCTGGAAGTAAGGGAGTTGGGGCATGAAGTTATTTCTAGGAGTTGGACACATACCAAGTTTAGCTCAGTTCTGGGCATCTTTGAAAGTCCTATTCAAACTTGTTCCTACATAGTAACTTGCAACTTTGAATGAGAATGTGCTTTCTTACAGCAACGTGCTATATGTTCTGAATGCCCGAATTGGGAATCTGTGTCAAAACGTTGTTAGGAATTATGTGATCCTTACTAGCTGGAATTAGGGGGTTGGTGCATGAAGTTATTTCTCGGAGTTGGACACATACCAAGTTTAGCTCAGTTCTGGGCATCTTTGAAATACCTATACAAACTTGTTCCTACATAGTAACTTGCAACTTTGAATGAGAATGTGCTTGCTTAGAGCAACGTGCTATATGTTGTGAACGCCCGAATTGGGAATCCGTGTCAAAACTTTGTTAGGAATTATGTGATCCTTTCTAGCTGGAAGTAAGGGAGTTGGGGCATGAAGTTGTTTCTAGGAGTTGGACACATACCAAGTTTAGCTCAGTTCTGGGCATCTTTGAAATACCTATACAAACTTGTTCCTACATACTAACTTGCAACTTTGAATGAGAATGTGCTTGCTTACAGCAACGTGCTATATGTTCTGAATGCCCGAATTGGGAATCTGTGGCAAAACTTTGTTAGGAATTATGTGATCCTTACTAGCTGGAAGTAAGGGAGATGGGGCATGAAGTTATTTCTAGGAGTTGGACACATACCAAGTTTAGCTCAGTTCTGGGCATCTTTGAAATACCTATACAAACTTGTTCCTACATAGTAACTTGCAACTTTGAATGAGAATGTGCTTGCTTACAGCAACGTGCTATATGTTCTGAATGCCCGAATTGGGAATCTGTGTCAAAACTTTGTTAGAAATTATGTGATCCTTACTAGCTGGAAGTAAGGGAGTTGGGGCATGAAGTTATTTCTAGGAGTTGGACACATACCAAGTTTAGCTCAATTCTGGGCATCTTTGGAATACCTATACAAACTTGTTCCTACATAGTAACTTGCAACTTTGAATGAGAATGTGCTTGCTTACAGCAACGTGCTATATGTTCTGAATGCCCGAATAGGGAATCTGTGTCAAAACTTTGTTAGGAATTATGTGATCCTTACTAGCTGGAAGTAAGGGAGATGGGGCATGAAGTTATTTCTAGGAGTTGGACACATACCAAGTTTAGCTCAGTTCTGGGCATCTTTGAAATACCTATACAAACTTGTTCCTACATAGTAACTTGCAACTTTGAATGAGAATGTGCTTGCTTACAGCAACGTGCTATATGTTCTGAATGCCCGAATTGGGAATCTGTGTCAAAACTTTGTTAGGAATTATGTGATCCTTACTAGCTGGAAGTAAGGGAGTTGGGGCATGAAGTTGTTTCTAGGAGTTGGACACATACCATGTTTAGCTCAGTTCTGGGCATCTTTGAAATACCTATACAAACTTGTTCCTACATAGTAACTTGCAACTTTGAATGAGAATGTGCTTGCTTACAGCAACGTGCTATATGTTCTGAATGCCCGAATTGGGAATCTGTGTCAAAACTTTGTTAGGAATTATGTGATCCTTACTAGCTGGAAGTAAGGGAGATGGGGCATGAAGTTATTTCTAGGAGTTGGACACATACCAAGTTTAGCTCAGTTCTGGGCATCTTTGAAATACCTATACAAACTTGTTCCTACATAGTAACTTGCATCTTTGAATGAGAATGTGCTTGCTTACAGCAACGTGCTATATGTTCTGAATGCCCGAATTGGGATTCTGTGTCAAAACTTTGTTAGGAATTATGAGATCCTTACTAGCTGGAAGTAAGCGAGATGGGGCATGAAGTTATTTCTAGGAGTTGGACACATACCAAGTTTAGCTCAGTTCTGGGCATCTTTGAAATACCTATACAAACTTGTTCCTACATAGTAACTTGCATCTTTGAATGAGAATGTGCTTGCTTACAGCAACGTGCTATATGTTCTGAATGCCCGAATTGGGAATCTGTGTCAAAACTTTGTTAGGAATTATGTGATCCTTACTAGCTGGAAGTAAGGGAGTTGGGGCATGAAGTTATTTCTAGGAGTTGGACACATACCAAGTTTAGCTCAGTTCTGGGCATCTTTGAAAGTCCTATTCAAACTTGTTCCTACATAGTAAGTTGCAACTTTGAATGAGAATGTGCTTGCTTACAGCAACGTGCTATATGTTCTGAATGCCCGAATTGGGAATCTGTGTCAAAACTTTGTTAGGAATTATGTGATCCTTACTAGCTGGAAGTAAGGGAGATGGGGCATGAAGTTATTTCTAGGAGTTGGACACATACCAAGTTTAGCTCAGTTCTGGGCATCTTTGAAATACCTATACAAACTTGTTCCTACATAGTAACTTGCAACTTTGAATGAGAATGTGCTTGCTTACAGCAACGTGCTATATGTTCTGAATGCCCGAATTGGGAATCTGTGTCAAAACTTTGTTAGAAATTATGTGATCCTTACTAGCTGGAAGTAAGGGAGTTGGGGCATGAAGTTATTTCTAGGAGTTGGACACATACCAAGTTTAGCTCAGTTCTGGGCATCTTTGGAATACCTATACAAACTTGTTCCTACATAGTAACTTGCAACTTTGAATGAGAATGTGCTTGCTTACAGCAACGTGCTATATGTTCTGAATGCCCGAATAGGGAATCTGTGTCAAAACTTTGTTAGGAACTATGTGATCCTTACTAGCTGGAAGTAAGGTAGATGGGGCATGAAGTTATTTCTAGGAGTTGGACACATACCAAGTTTAGCTCAGTTCTGGGCATCTTTGAAATACCTATACAAACTTGTTCCTACATAGTAACTTGCAACTTTGAATGAGAATGTGCTTGCTTACAGCAACGTGCTATATGTTCTGAATGCCCGAATTGGGAATCTGTGTCAAAACTTTGTTAGGAATTATGTGATCCTTACTAGCTGGAAGTAAGGGAGTTGGGGCATGAAGTTGTTTCTAGGAGTTGGACACATACCATGTTTAGCTCAGTTCTGGGCATCTTTGAAATACCTATACAAACTTGTTCCTACATAGTAACTTGCAACTTTGAATGAGAATGTGCTTGCTTACAGCAACGTGCTATATGTTCTGAATGCCCGAATTGGGAATCTGTGTCAAAACTTTGTTAGGAATTATGTGATCCTTACTAGCTGGAAGTAAGGGAGATGGGGCATGAAGTTATTTCTAGGAGTTGGACACATACCAAGTTTAGCTCAGTTCTGGGCATCTTTGAAATACCTATACAAACTTGTTCCTACATTGTAACTTGCATCTTTGAATGAGAATGTGCTTGCTTACAGCAACGTGCTATATGTTCTGAATGCCCGAATTGGGATTCTGTGTCAAAACTTTGTTAGGAATTATGTGATCCTTACTAGCTGGAAGTAAGCGAGATGGGGCATGAAGTTATTTCTAGGAGTTGGACACATACCAAGTTTAGCTCAGTTCTGGGCATCTTTGAAATACCTATACAAACTTGTTCCTACATAGTAACTTGCATCTTTGAATGAGAATGTGCTTGCTTACAGCAACGTGCTATATGTTCTGAATGCCCGAATTGGGAATCTGTGGCAAAACTTTGTTAAGAATTATGTGATCCTTACTAGCTGGAAGTAAGGGAGTTGGGGCAGGAAGTTATTTCTAGGAGTTGGACACATACCAAGTTTAGCTCAGTTCTGGGCATCTTTGAAAGTCCTATTCAAACTTGTTCCTACATAGTAACTTGCAACTTTGAATGAGAATGTGCTTGCTTATAGCAACGTGCTATATGTTCTGAATGCCCGAATTGGGAATCTGTGTCAAAACTTTGTTAGGAATTATGTGATCCTTACTAGCTGGAAGTAAGGGAGATGGGGCATGAAGTTATTTCTAGGAGTTGGACACATACCAAGTTTAGCTCAGTTCTGGGCATGTTTGAAATACCTATACAAACTTGTTCCTACATAGTAACTTGCAACTTTGAATGAGAATGTGCTTGCTTACAGCAACGTGCTATATGTTCTGAATGCCCGAATTGGGAATCTCTGTCAAAACTTTGTTAGGAATTATGTGATCCTTACTAGCTTTAAGTAAGGGAGTTGGGGCAGGAAGTTATTTCTAGGAGTTGGACACATACCAAGTTTAGCTCAGTTCTGGGCATCTTTGAAAGTCCTATTCAAACTTGTTCCTACATAGTAACTTGCAACTTTGAATGAGAATGTGCTTTCTTACAGCAACGTGCTATATGTTCTGAATGCCCGAATTGGGAATCTGTGTCAAAACGTTGTTAGGAATTATGTGATCCTTACTAGCTGGAAGTAAGGGAGTTGGGGCATGAAGTTATTTCTAGGAGTTGGACACATACCAAGTTTAGCTCAGTTCTGGGCATCTTTGAAATACCTATACAAACTTGTTCCTACATAGTAACTTGCAACTTTGAATGAGAATGTGCTTGCTTACAGCAACGTGCTATATGTTCTGAATGCCCGAATTGGGAATCTGTGTCAAAACTTTGTTAGGAATTATGTGATCCTTACTAGCTGGAAGTAAGGGAGTTGGGGCATGAAGTTGTTTCTAGGAGTTGGACACATACCATGTTTAGCTCAGTTCTGGGCATCTTTGAAATACCTATACAAACTTGTTCCTACATAGTAACTTGCAACTTTGAATGAGAATGTGCTTGCTTACAGCAACTTGCTACATGTTCTGAATGCCCGAATTGGGAATCTGTGTCAAAACTTTGTTAGGAATTATGTGATCCTTACTAGCTGGAAGTAAGGGAGATGGGGCATGACGTTATTTCTAGGAGTTGGACACATACCAAGTTTAGCTCAGTTCTGGGCATCTTTGAAATACCTATACAAACTTGTTCCTACATAGTAACTTGCATCTTTGAATGAGAATGTGCTTGCTTACAGCAACGTGCTATATGTTCTGAATGCCCGAAATGGGAATCTGTGTCCAAACTTTGTTAGGAAGTATGTGATCCTTACTAGCTGGAATTAAGGGAGTTGGGGCAGGATGTTATTTCTAGGAGTTGGACACATACCAGGTTTAGCTCAGTTCTGGGCATCTTTGAAATACCTATTCAAACTTGTTCCTACATAGTAACTTGCAACTTTGAATGAGAATGTGCTTTCTTACAGCAACGTGCTATATGTTCTGAATGCCCGAATTGGCAATCTGTGTCAAAATGTTGTTAGGAATTATGTGATCCTTACTAGCTGGAATTAAGGGAGTTGGGGCATGAAGTTATTTCTAGGAGTTGGACACATACCAAGTTTAGCTCAGTTCTGGGCATCTTTGAAATACCTATACAAACTTGTTCCTACATAGTAACTTGCAACTTCGAATGAGAATGTGCTTGCATAGAGCAACGTGCTATATGTTCTGAATGCCCGAATTGGGAATCTGTGTCAAAACTTTGTTAGGAATTATGTGATCCTTACTAGCTGGAAGTAAGGGAGTTGGGGCATGAAGTTATTTCTAGGAGTTGGACACATACCAGGTTTAGCTCAGTTCTGGGCATCTTTGAAATACCTATTCAAACTTGTTCCTACATAGTAACTTGCAACTTTGAATGAGAATGTGCTTTCTTACAGCAACGTGCTATATGTTCTGAATGCCCGAATTGGCAATCTGTGTCAAAATGTTGTTAGGAATTATGTGATCCTTACTAGCTGGAATTAAGGGAGTTGGGGCATGAAGTTATTTCTAGGAGTTGGACACATACCAAGTTTAGCTCAGTTCTGGGCATCTTTGAAATACCTATACAAACTTGTTCCTACATAGTAACTTGCAACTTCGAATGAGAATGTGCTTGCTTAGAGCAACGTGCTATATGTTCTGAATGCCCGAATTGGGAATCTGTGTCAAAACTTTGTTAGGAATTATGTGATCCTTACTAGCTGGAAGTAAGGGAGTTGGGGCATGAAGTTATTTCTAGGAGTTGGACACATACCAAGTTTAGCTCAGTTCTGGGCATCTTTGAAATACCTATACAAACTTGTTCCTACATAGTAACTTGCAACTTTGAATGAGAATGTGCTTGCTTACAGCAACGTGCTATATGTTCTGAATGCCCGAATTGGGAATCTGTGTCAAAACTTTGTTAGGAATTATGTGATCCTTACTAGCTGGAAGTAAGGGAGATGGGGCATGAAGTTATTTCTAGGAGTTGGACACATACCAAGTTTAGCTCAGTTCTGGGCATCTTTGAAATACCTATACAAACTTGTTCCTACATAGTAATTTGCATCTTTGAATGAGAATGTGCTTGCTTACAGCAACGTGCTATATGTTGTGAATGCCCGAATTGGGAATCTGTGTCAAAACTTTGTTAGGAATTATGTGATCCTTACCAGCTGGAAGTAAGGGAGATGGGGCATGAATTTGTTTCTAGGAGTTGGACACATACCATGTTTAGCTCAGTTCTGGGCATCTTTGAAATACCTATACAAACTTGTTCCTACATAGTAACTTGCAACTTTGAATGAGAATGTGCTTGCTTAGAGCAACGTGCTATATGTTCTGAATGCCCGAATTGGCAATCTGTGTCAAAATGTTGTTAGGAATTATGTGATCCTTACTAGCTGGAATTAAGGGAGTTGGGGCATGAAGTTATTTCTAGGAGTTGGACACATACCAAGTTTAGCTCAGTTCTGGGCATCTTTGAAATACCTATACAAACTTGTTCCTACATAGTAACTTGCAACTTCGAATGAGAATGTGCTTGCTTAGAGGAACGTGCTATATGTTGTGAATGCCCGAATTGGGAATCTGTGTCAAAACTTTGTTAGGAATTTTGTGATCCTTACTAGCTGGAAGTAAGGGAGTTGGGGCAGGAAGTTATTTCTAGGAGTTGGACACATACCAAGTTTAGCTCAGTTCTGGGCATCTTTGAAATACCTATACAAACTTGTTCCTACATAGTAACTTGCAACTTTGAATGAGAATGTGCTTGCTTACAGCAACGTGCTATATGTTCTGAATGCCCGAATTGGGAATCTGTGTCAAAACTTTGTTAGGAATTATGTGATCCTTACTAGCTGGAAGTAAGGGAGATGGGGCATGAAGTTATTTCTAGGAGTTGGACACATACCAAGTTTAGCTCAGTTCTGGGCATCTTTGAAATACCTATACAAACTTGTTCCTACATAGTAATTTGCATCTTTGAATGAGAATGTGCTTGCTTACAGCAACGTGCTATATGTTGTGAATGCCCGAATTGGGAATCTGTGTCAAAACTTTGTTAGGAATTATGTGATCCTTACTAGCTGGAAGTAAGGGAGATGGGGCATGAAGTTGTTTCTAGGAGTTGGACACATACCATGTTTAGCTCAGTTCTGGGCATCTTTGAAATACCTATACAAACTTGTTCCTACATAGTAACTTGCAACTTTGAATGAGAATGTGCTTGCTTAGAGCAACGTGCTATATGTTCTGAATGCCCGAATTGGGATTCTGTGTCAAAACTTTGTTAGGAATTATGTGATCCTTACTAGCTGAAAGTAAGGGAGTTGGGGCATGAAGTTATTTCTAGGAGTTGGACACATACCAAGTTTAGCTCAGTTCTGGGCATCTTTGGAATACCTATACAAACTTGTTCCTACATAGTAACTTGCAACTTTGAATGAGAATGTGCTTGCTTAGAGCAACGTGCTATATGTTCTGAATGCCCGAATAGGGAATCTGTGTCAAAACTTTGTTAGGAATTATGTGATCCTTACTAGCTGGAAGTAAGGGAGATGGGGCATGAAGTTATTTCTAGGAGTTGGACACATATCAAGTTTAGCTCAGTTCTGGGCATCTTTGAAATACCTATACAAACTTGTTCCTACATAGTAACTTGCAACTTTGAATGAGAATGTGCTTGCTTAGAGCAACGTGCTATATGTTCTGAATGCCCGAATTGGGAATCTGTGTCAAAACTTTGTTAGGAATTATGTGATCCTTACTAGCTGAAAGTAAGGGAGTTGGGGCATGAAGTTGTTTCTAGGAGTTGGACACATACCATGTTTAGCTCAGGTCTGGGCATCTTTGAAATACCTATACAAACTTGTTCCTACATAGTAACTTGCAACTTTGAATGAGAATGTGCTTGCTTACAGCAACGTGCTATATGTTCTGAATGCCCGAATTGGGAATCTGTGTCAAAACTTTGTTAGGAATTATGTGATCCTTACTAGCTGGAAGTAAGGGAGATGGGGCATGAAGTTATTTCTAGGAGTTGGACACATACCAAGTTTAGCTCAGTTCTGGGCATCTTTGAAATACCTATACAAACTTGTTCCTACGTAGTAACTTGCATCTTTGAATGAGAATGTGCTTGCTTACAGCAACGTGCTATATGTTCTGAATGCCCGAATTGGGAATCTGTGTCAAAACTTTGTTAGGAATTATGTGATCCTTACTAGCTGGAAGTAAGGGAGTTGGGGCATGAAGTTATTTCTAGGAGTTGGACACATACCAAGTTTAGCTCAGTTCTGGGCATCTTTGAAATACCTATACAAACTTGTTCCTACATAGTAACTTGCAACTTTGAATGAGAATGTGCTTGCTTACAGCAACGTGCTATATGTTCTGAATGCCCGAATTGGGAATCTCTGTCAAAACTTTGTTAGGAATTATGTGATCCTTACTAGCTGGAAGTAAGGGAGTTAGGGAATGAAGTTGTTTCTAGGAGTTGGACACATACCATGTTTAGCTCAGTTCTGGGCATCTTTGAAATACCTATACAAACTTGTTCCTACATAGTAACTTGCAACTTTGAATGAGAATGTGCTTGCTTACAGCAACGTGCTATATGTTCTGAATGCCCGAATTGGGAATCTGTGTCAAAACTTTGTTAGAAATTATGTGATCCTTACTAGCTGGAAGTAAGGGAGTTGGGGCATGAAGTTATTTCTAGGAGTTGGACACATACCAAGTTTAGCTCAGTTCTGGGCATCTTTGGAATACCTATACAAACTTGTTCCTACATAGTAACTTGCAACTTTGAATGAGAATGTGCTTGCTTAGAGCAACGTGCTATATGTTCTGAATGCCCGAATAGGGAATCTGTGTCAAAACTTTGTTAGGAATTATGTGATCCTTACTAGCTGGAAGTAAGGGAGATGGGGCATGAAGTTATTTCTAGGAGTTGGACACATACCAAGTTTAGCTCAGTTCTGGGCATCTTTGAAATACCTATACAAACTTGTTCCTACATAGTAACTTGCAACTTTGAATGAGAATGTGCTTGCTTAGAGCAACGTGCTATATGTTCTGAATGCCCGAATTGGGAATCTGTGTCAAAACTTTGTTAGGAATTATGTGATCCTTACTAGCTGGAAGTAAGGGAGTTGGGGCATGAAGTTGTTTCTAGGAGTTGGACACATACCATGTTTAGCTCAGTTCTGGGCATCTTTGAAATACCTATACAAACTTGTTCCTACATAGTAACTTGCAACTTTGAATGAGAATGTGCTTGCTTACAGCAACGTGCTATATGTTCTGAATGCCCGAATTGGGAATCTGTGTCAAAACTTTGTTAGAAATTATGTGATCCTTACTAGCTGGAAGTAAGGGAGTTGGGGCATGAAGTTATTTCTAGGAGTTGGACACATACCAAGTTTAGCTCAGTTCTGGGCATCTTTGGAATACCTATACAAACTTGTTCCTACATAGTAACTTGCAACTTTGAATGAGAATGTGCTTGCTTAGAGCAACGTGCTATAAGTTCTGAATGCCCGAATAGGGAATCTGTGTCAAAACTTTGTTAGGAATTATGTGATCCTTACTAGCTGGAAGTAAGGGAGATGGGGCATGAAGTTATTTCTAGGAGTTGGACACATACCAAGTTTAGCTCAGTTCTGGGCATCTTTGAAATACCTATACAAACTTGTTCCTACATAGTAACTTGCAACTTTGAATGAGAATGTGCTTGCTTAGAGCAACGTGCTATATGTTCTGAATGCCCGAATTGGGAATCTGTGTCAAAACTTTGTTAGGAATTATGTGATCCTTACTAGCTGGAAGTAAGGGAGTTGGGGCATGAAGTTGTTTCTAGGAGTTGGACACATACCATGTTTAGCTCAGTTCTGGGCATCTTTGAAATACCTATACAAACTTGTTCCTGCATAGTAACTTGCAACTTTGAATGAGAATGTGCTTGCTTACAGCAACGTGCTATATGTTCTGAATGCCCGAATTGGGAATCTGTGTCAAAACTTTGTTAGGAATTATGTCATCCTTACTAGCTGGAAGTAAGGGAGATGGGGCATGAAGTTATTTCTAGGAGTTGGACACATACCAAGTTTAGCTCAGTTCTGGGCATCTTTGAAATACCTATACAAACTTGTTCCTACATAGTAACTTGCAACTTTGAATGAGAATGTGCTTGCTTACAGCAACGTGCTATATGTTCTGAATGCCCGAATTGGGAATCTGTGTCAAAACTTTGTTAGGAATTATGTGATCCTTACTAGCTGGAAGTAAGGGAGTTAGGGAATGAAGTTGTTTCTAGGAGTTGGACACATACCATGTTTAGCTCAGTTCTGGGCATCTTTGAAATACCTATACAAACTTGTTCCTACATAGTAACTTGCAACTTTGAATGAGAATGTGCTTGCTTACAGCAACGTGCTATATGTTCTGAATGCCCGAATTGGGAATCTGTGTCAAAACTTTGTTAGGAATTATGTGATCCTTACTAGCTGGAAGTAACGGAGATGGGGCATGAAGTTATTTCTAGGAGTTGGACACATACCAAGTTTAGCTCAGTTCTGGGCATCTTTGAAATACCTATACAAACTTGTTCCTACATAGTAACTTGCATCTTTGAATGAGAATGTGCTTGCTTACAGCAACGTGCTATATGTTCTGAATGCCCGAATTGGGAATCTGTGTCAAAACTTTGTTAGGAATTATGTGATCCTTACTAGCTGGAAGTAAGGGAGTTGGGGCATGAAGTTATTTCTAGGAGTTGGACACATACCAAGTTTAGCCTAGTTCTGGGCATCTTTGAAATACCTATACAAACTTGTTCCTACATAGTAACTTGCAACTTTGAATGAGAATGTGCTTGCTTACAGCAACGTGCTATATGTTCTGAATGCCCGAATTGGGAATCTCTGTCAAAACTTTGTTAGGAATTATGTGATCCTTACTAGCTAGAATTAAGGGAGTTGGGGCATGAAGTTATTTCTAGGAGTTGGACACATACCAAGTTTAGCTCAGTTCTGGGCATCTTTGAAAGTCCTATTCAAACTTGTTCCTACATAGTAACTTGCATCTTTGAATGAGAATGTGCTTTCTTACAGCAACGTGCTATATGTTCTGAATGCCCGAATTGGGAATCTGTGTCAAAACGTTGTTAGGAATTATGTGATCCTTACTAGCTGGAATTAAGGGAGTTGGGGCATGAAGTTATTTCTAGGAGTTGGACACATACCAAGTTTAGCTCAGTTCTGGGAATCTTTGAAATACCTATACAAACTTGTTCCTACATAGTAACTTGCAACTTTGAATGAGAATGTGCTTGCTTAGAGCAACGTGCTATATGTTGTGAATGCCCGAATTGGGAATCTGTGTCAAAACTTTGTTAGGAATTATGTGATCCTTACTAGCTGGAAGTAAGGGAGATGGGGCATGAAGTTGTTTCTAGGAGTTGGACACATACCAAGTTTAGCTCAGTTCTGGGCATCTTTGAAATACCTATACAAACTTGTTCCTACATAGTAACTTGCAACTTTGAATGAGAATGTGCTTGCTTACAGCAACGTGCTATATGTTCTGAATGCCCGAATTGGGAATCTCTGTCAAAACTTTGTTAGGAATTATGTGATCCTTACTAGCTGGAAGTAAGGGAGTTGGGGCATGAAGTTATTTCTAGGAGTTGGACACATACCAAGTTTAGCTCAGTTCTGGGCATCTTTGAAAGTCCTATTCAAACTTGTTACTACATAGTAACTTGCAACTTTGAATGAGAATGTGCTTTCTTACAGCAACGTGCTATATGTTCTGAATGCCCGAATTGGGAATCTGTGTCAAAACGTTGTTAGGAATTATGTGATCCTTACTAGCTGGAATTAAGGGAGTTGGGGCATGAGGTTATTTCTAGGAGTTGGACACATACCAAGTTTAGCTCAGTTCTGGGCATCTTTGAAATACCTATACAAACTTGTTCCTACATAGTAACTTGCAACTTTGAATGAGAATGTGCTTGCTTAGAGCAACGTGCTATATGTTCTGAATGCCCGAATAGGGAATCTGTGTCAAAACTTTGTTAGGAATTATGTGATCCTTACTAGCTGGAAGTAAGGGAGATGGGGCATGAAGTTATTTCTAGGAGTTGGACACATATCAAGTTTAGCTCAGTTCTGGGCATCTTTGAAATACCTATACAAACTTGTTCCTACATAGTAACTTGCAACTTTGAATGAGAATGTGCTTGCTTAGAGCAACGTGCTATATGTTCTGAATGCCCGAATAGGGAATCTGTGTCAAAACTTTGTTAGGAATTATGTGATCCTTACTAGCTGAAAGTAAGGGAGTTGGGGCATGAAGTTGTTTCTAGGAGTTGGACACATACCATGTTTAGCTCAGTTCTGGGCATCTTTGAAATACCTATACAAACTTGTTCCTACATAGTAACTTGCAACTTTGAATGAGAATGTGCTTGCTTACAGCAACGTGCTATATGTTCTGAATGCCCGAATTGGGAATCTGTGTCAAAACTTTGTTAGGAATTATGTGATCCTTACTAGCTGGAAGTAAGGGAGATGGGGCATGAAGTTATTTCTAGGAGTTGGACACATACCAAGTTTAGCTCAGTTCTGGGCATCTTTGAAATACCTATACAAACTTGTTCCTACATAGTAACTTGCATCTTTGAATGAGAATGTGCTTGCTTACAGCAACGTGCTATATGTTCTGAATGCCCGAATTGGGAATCTGTGTCAAAACTTTGTTAGGAATTATGTGATCCTTACTAGCTGGAAGTAAGGGAGTTGGGGCATGAAGTTATTTCTAGGAGTTGGACACATACCAAGTTTAGCTCAGTTCTGGGCATCTTTGAAATACCTATACAAACTTGTTCCTACATAGTAACTTGCAACTTTGAATGAGAATGTGCTTGCTTACAGCAACGTGCTATATGTTCTGAATGCCCGAATTGGGAATCTCTGTCAAAACTTTGTTAGGAATTATGTGATCCTTACTAGCTGGAAGTAAGGGAGTTAGGGAATGAAGTTGTTTCTAGGAGTTGGACACATACCATGTTTAGCTCAGTTCTGGGCATCTTTGAAATACCTATACAAACTTGTTCCTACATAGTAACTTGCAACTTTGAATGAGAATGTGCTTGCTTACAGCAACGTGCTATATGTTCTGAATGCCCGAATTGGGAATCTGTGTCAAAACTTTGTTAGGAATTATGTGATCCTTACTAGCTGGAAGTAAGGGAGATGGGGCATGAAGTTATTTCTAGGAGTTGGACACATACCAAGTTTAGCTCAGTTCTGGGCATCTTTGAAATACCTATACAAACTTGTTCCTACATGGTAACTTGCATCTTTGAATGAGAATGTGCTTGCTTACAGCAACGTGCTATATGTTCTGAATGCCCGAATTGGGAATCTGTGTCAAAACTTTGTTAGGAATTATGTGATCCTTACTAGCTTGAATTAAGGGAGTTGGGGTATGAAGTTATTTCTAGGAGTTGGACACATACCAAGTTTAGCTCAGTTCTGGGAATCTTTGAAAGTCCTATTCAAACTTGTTCCTACATAGTAACTTGCAACTTTGAATGAGAATGTGCTTTCTTACAGCAACGTGCTATATGTTCTGAATGCCCGAATTGGGAATCTGTGTCAAAACGTTGTTAGGAATTATGTGATCCTTACTAGCTGGAATTAAGGGAGTTGGGGTATGAAGTTATTTCTAGGAGTTGGACACATACCAAGTTTAGCTCAGTTCTGGGCATCTTTGAAATACCTATACAAACTTGTTCCTACATAGTAACTTGCAACTTTGAATGAAAATGTGCTTGCTTAGAGCAACGTGCTATATGTTCTGAATGCCCGAATAGGGAATCTGTGTCAAAACTTTGTTAGGAATTATGTGATCCTTACTAGCTGGAAGTAAGGGAGATGGGGCATGAAGTTATTTCTAGGAGTTGGACACATATCAAGTTTAGCTCAGTTCTGGTCATCTTTGAAATACCTATACAAACTTGTTCCTACATAGTAACTTGCAACTTTGAATGAGAATGTGCTTGCTTAGAGCAACGTGCTATATGTTCTGAATGCCCGAATTGGGAATCTGTGTCAAAACTTTGTTAGGAATTATGTGATCCTTACTAGCTGAAAGTAAGGGAGTTGGGGCATGAAGTTGTTTCTAGGAGTTGGACACATACCATGTTTAGCTCAGTTCTGGGCATCTTTGAAATACCTATACAAACTTGTTCCTACATAGTAACTTGCAACTTTGAATGAGAATGTGCTTGCTTACAGCAACGTGCTATATGTTCTGAATGCCCGAATTGGGAATCTGTGTCAAAACTTTGTTAGGAATTATGTGATCCTTACTAGCTGGAAGTAAGGGAGATGGGGCATGAAGTTATTTCTAGGAGTTGGACACATACCAAGTTTAGCTCAGTTCTGGGCATCTTTGAAATACCTATACAAACTTGTTCCTACATAGTAACTTGCATCTTTGAATGAGAATGTGCTTGCTTACAGCAACGTGCTATATGTTCTGAATGCCCGAATTGGGAATCTGTGTCAAAACTTTGTTAGGAATTATGTGATCCTTACTAGCTGGAAGTAAGGGAGTTGGGGCATGAAGTTATTTCTAGGAGTTGGACACATACCAAGTTTAGCTCAGTTCTGGGCATCTTTGAAATACCTATACAAACTTGTTCCTACATAGTAACTTGCAACTTTGAATGAGAATGTGCTTGCTTACAGCAACGTGCTATATGTTCTGAATGCCCGAATTGGGAATCTCTGTCAAATCTTTGTTAGGAATTATGTGATCCTTACTAGCTGGAAGTAAGGGAGTTAGGGAATGAAGTTGTTTCTAGGAGTTGGACACATACCATGTTTAGCTCAGTTCTGGGCATCTTTGAAATACCTATACAAACTTGTTCCTACATAGTAACTTGCAACTTTGAATGAGAATGTGCTTGCTTACAGCAACGTGCTATATGTTCTGAATGCCCGAATTGGGAATCTGTGTCAAAACTTTGTTAGGAATTATGTGATCCTTACTAGCTGGAAGTAAGGGAGATGGGGCATGAAGTTATTTCTAGGAGTTGGACACATACCAAGTTTAGCTCAGTTCTGGGCATCTTTGAAATACCTATACAAACTTGTTCCTACATGGTAACTTGCATCTTTGAATGAGAATGTGCTTGCTTACAGCAACGTGCTATATGTTCTGAATGCCCGAATTGGGAATCTGTGTCAAAACTTTGTTAGGAATTATGTGATCCTTACTAGCTGGAAGTAAGGGAGTTGGGGCATGAAGTTATTTCTAGGAGTTGGACACATACCAAGTTTAGCTCAGTTCTGGGAATCTTTGAAAGTCCTATTCAAACTTGTTCCTACATAGTAACTTGCAACTTTGAATGAGAATGTGCTTTCTTACAGCAACGTGCTATATGTTCTGAATGCCCGAATTGGGAATCTGTGTCAAAACGTTGTTAGGAATTATGTGATCCTTACTAGCTGGAATTAAGGGAGTTGGGGTATGAAGTTATTTCTAGGAGTTGGACACATACCAAGTTTAGCTCAGTTCTGGGCATCTTTGAAATACCTATACAAACTTGTTCCTACATAGTAACTTGCAACTTTGAATGAGAATGTGCTTGCTTACAGCAACGTGCTATATGTTCTGAATGCCCGAATTGGGTATCTGTGTCAAAACTTTGTTAGGAATTATGTGATCCTTACTAGCTGGAAGTAAGGGAGATGGGGCATGAAGTTATTTCTAGGAGTTGGACACATACCAAGTTTAGCTCAGTTCTGGGCATCTTTGAAATACCTATACAAACTTGTTCCTACATAGTAACTTGCATCTTTGAATGAGAATGTGCTTGCTTACAGCAACGTGCTATATGTTCTGAATGCCCGAATTGGGAATCTGTGTCAAAACGTTGTTAGGAATTATGTGATCCTTACTAGCTGGAATTAAGGGAGTTGGGGCATTAGGTTATTTCTAGGAGTTGGACACATACCAAGTTTAGCTCAGTTCTGGGCATCTTTGAAATACCTATACAAACTTGTTCCTACATAGTAACTTGCAACTTTGAATGAGAATGTGCTTGCTTACAGCAACGTGCTATATGTTCTGAATGCCCGAATTGGGAATCTGTGTCAAAACTTTGTTAGGAATTATGTGATCCTTACTAGCTGGAAGTAAGGGAGTTGGGGCATGAAGTTGTTTCTAGGAGTTGGACACATACCATGTTTAGTTCAGTTCTGGGCATCTTTGAAATACCTATACAAACTTGTTCCTACATAGTAACTTGCAACTTTGAATGAGAATGTGCTTGCTTACAGCAACGTGCTATATGTTCTGAATGCCCGAATTGGGAATCTGTGTCAAAACTTTGTTAGGAATTATGTGATCCTTACTAGCTGGAAGTAAGGGAGATGGGGCATGAAGTTATTTCTAGGAGTTCGACACATACCAAGTTTAGCTCAGTTCTGGGCATTTTTGAAAGACCTATACAAACTTGTTCCTACATAGTAACTTGCAACTTTGAATGAGAATGTGCTTGCTTACAGCAACGTGCTATATGTTCTGAATGCCCGAATTGGGAATCTGTGTCAAAACTTTGTTAGAAATTATGTGATCCTTACTAGCTGGAAGTAAGGGAGTTGGGGCATGAAGTTATTTCTAGGAGTTGGACACATACCAAGTTTAGCTCAGTTCTGGGCATCTTTGGAATACCTATACAAACTTGTTCCTACATAGTAACTTGCAACTTTGAATGAGAATGTGCTTGCTTAGAGCAACGTGCTATATGTTCTGAATGCCCGAATAGGGAATCTGTGTCAAAACTTTGTTAGGAATTATGTGATCCTTACTAGCTGGAAGTAAGGGAGATGGGGCATGAAGTTATTTCTAGGAGTTGGACACATACCAAGTTTAGCTCAGTTTTGGGCATCTTTGAAATACCTATACAAACTGGTTCCTACATAGTAACTTGCAACTTTGTATGAGAATGTGCTTGCTTAGAGCAACGTGCTATATGTTCTGAATGCCCGAATTGGGAATCTGTGTCAAAACTTTGTTAGGAATTATGTGATCCTTACTAGCTGGAAGTAAGGGAGTTGGGGCATGAAGTTGTTTCTAGGAGTTGGACACATACCATGTTTAGCTCAGTTCTGGGCATCTTTGAAATACCTATACAAACTTGTTCCTACATAGTAACTTGCAACTTTGAATGAGAATGTGCTTGCTTACAGCAACGTGCTATATGTTCTGAATGCCCGAATTGGGAATCTGTTTCAAAACTTTGTTAGGAATTATGTGATCCTTACTAGCTGGAAGTAAGGGAGATGGGGCATGAAGTTATTTCTAGGAGTTGGACACATACCAAGTTTAGCTCAGTTCTGGGCATCTTTGAAATACCTATACAAACTTGTTCCTACATAGTAACTTGCATCTTTGAATGAGAATATGCTTGCTTACAGCAACGTGCTATATGTTCTGAATGCCCGAATTGGGAATCTGTGTCAAAACTTTGTTAGGAATTATGTGATCCTTACTAGCTGGAAGTAAGGGAGTTGGGGCATGAAGTTATTTCTAGGAGTTGGACACATACCAAGTTTAGCTCAGTTCTGGGCATCTTTGAAATACCTATACAAACTTGTTCCTACATAGTAACTTGCAACTTTGAATGAGAATGTGCTTGCTTACAGCAACGTGCTATATGTTCTGAATGCCCGAATTGGGAATCTGTGTCAAAACTTTGTTAGGAATTATGTGATCCTTACTAGCTGGAAGTAAGGGAGTTAGGGAATGAAGTTGTTTCTAGGAGTTGGACACATACCATGTTTAGCTCAGTTCTGGGCATCTTTGAAATACCTATACAAACTTGTTCCTACATAGTAACTTGCAACTTTGAATGAGAATGTGCTTGCTTACAGCAACGTGCTATATGTTCTGAATGCCCGAATTGGGAATCTGTGTCAAAACTTTGTTAGGAATTATGTGATCCTTACTAGCTGGAAGTAAGGGAGATGGGGCATGAAGTTATTTCTAGGAGTTGGACACATACCAAGTTTAGCTCAGTTCTGGGCATCTTTGAAATACCTATACAAACTTGTTCCTACATAGTAACTTGCATCTTTGAATGAGAATGTGCTTGCTTACAGCAACGTGCTATATGTTCTGAATGCCCGAATTGGGAATCTGTGTCAAAACTTTGTTAGGAATTATGTGATCCTTACTAGCTGGAAGTAAGGGAGTTGGGGCATGAAGTTATTTCTAGGAGTTGGACACATACCAAGTTTAGCTCAGTTCTGGGCATCTTTGAAATACCTATACAAACTTGTTCCTACATAGTAACTTGCAACTTTGAATGAGAATGTGCTTGCTTACAGCAACGTGCTATATGTTCTGAATGCCCGAATTGGGAATCTCTGTCAAAACTTTGTTAGGAATTATGTGATCTTTACTAGCTGGAATTAAGGGAGTTGGGGCATGAAGTTATTTCTAGGAGTTGGACACATACCAAGTTTAGCTCAGTTCTGGGCATCTTTGAAAGTCCTATTCAAACTTGTTCCTACATAGTAACTTGCAACATTGAATGAGAATGTGCTTTCTTACAGCATCGTGCTATATGTTCTGAATGCCCGAATTGGGAATCTGTGTCAAAACGTTGTTAGGAATTATGTGATCCTTACTAGCTGGAATTAAGGGAGTTGGGGCATGAAGTTATTTCTAGGAGTTGGACACATACCAAGTTTAGCTCAGTTCTGGGCATCTTTGAAATACCTATACAAACTTGTTCCTACATAGTAACTTGCAACTTTGAATGAGAATGTGCTTGCTTAGAGCAACGTGCTATATGTTGTGAATGCCCGAATTGGGAATCTGTGTCAAAACTTTGTTAGGAATTATGTGATCCTTACTATCTGGAAGTAATGGAGTTAGGGAATGAAGTTGTTTCTAGGAGTTGGACACATACCATGTTTAGCTCAGTTCTGGGCATCTTTGAAATACCTATACAAACTTGTTCCTACATAGTAACTTGCAACTTTGAATGAGAATGTGCTTGCTTACAGCAACGTGATATATGTTCTGAATGCCCGAATTGGGAATCTGTGTCAAAACTTTGTTAGGAATTATGTGATCCTTACTAGCTGGAAGTAAGGGAGATGGGGTATGAAGTTATTTCTAGGAGTTGGACACATACCAAGTTTAGCTCAGTTCTGGGCATCTTTGAAATACCTATACAAACTTGTTCCTACATAGTAACTTGCATCTTTGAATGAGAATGTGCTTGCTTACAGCAACGTGCTATATGTTCTGAATGCCCGAATTGGGAATCTGTGTCAAAACGTTGTTAGGAATTATGTGATCCTTACTAGCTGTAAGTAAGGGAGTTGGGGCATGAAGTTATTTCTAGGAGTTGGACACATACCAAGTTTAGCTCAGTTCTGGGCATCTTTGAAATACCTATACAAACTTGTTCCTACATAGTAACTTGCAACTTTGAATGAGAATGTGCTTTCTTACAGCAAGGTGCTATATGTTCTGAAGGCCCGAATTGGGAATCTGTGTCAAAACTTTGTTAGGAATTATGTGATCCTTACTAGCTGGAAGTAAGGGAGATGGGGCATGAAGTTATTTCTAGAAGTTGGACACATACCAAGTTTAGCTCAGTTCTGGGCATCTTTGAAATACCTATACAAACTTGTTCCTACATAGTAACTTGCAACTTTGAATGAGAATGTGCTTGCTTACAGCAACGTGCTATATGTTCTGAATGCCCGAATTGGGAATCTCTGTCAAAACTTTGTTAGGAATTATGTGATCCTTACTAGCTGGAAGTAAGGGAGTTGGGGCATGAAGTTATTTCTAGGAGTTGGACACATACCAAGTTTAGCTCAGTTCTGGGCATCTTTGAAAGTCCTATTCAAACTTGTTCCTACATAGTAACTTGCAACTTTGAATGAGAATGTGCTTTCTTACAGCAACGTGCTATATGTTCTGAATGCCCGAATTGGGAATCTGTGTCAAAACGTTGTTAGGAATTATGTGATCCTTACTAGCTGGAATTAAGGGAGTTGGGGCATGAGGTTATTTCTAGGAGTCGGACACATACCAAGTTTAGCTCAGTTCTGGGCATCTTTGAAATACCTATACAAACTTGTTCCTACATAGTAACTTGAAACTTTGAATGAGAATGTGCTTGCTTACAGCAACGTGCTATATGTTCTGAATGCCCGAATTGGGAATCTGTGTCAAAACGTTGTTAGGAATTATGTGATCCTTACTAGCTGGAAGTAAGGGAGTTGGGGCATGAAGTTGTTTCTAGGAGTTGGACACATACCATGTTTAGCTCAGTTCTGGGCATCTTTGAAATACCTATACAAACTTGTTCCTACATAGTAACTTGCAACTTTGAATGAGAATGTGCTTGCTTACAGCAACGTGATATATGTTCTGAATGCCCGAATTGGGAATCTGTGTCGAAACTTTGTTAGGAATTATGTGATCCTTATTAGCTGGAAGTAAGGGAGATGGGGCATGAAGTTATTTCTAGGAGTCGGACACATACCAAGTTTAGCTCAGTTCTGGGCATCTTTGAAAGACCTATTCAAACTTGTTCCTACATAGTAACTTGCAACTTTGAATGAGAATGTGCTTGCTTACAGCAACGTGCTATATGTTCTGAATGCCCGAATTGGGAATCTGTGTCAAAACTTTGTTAGGAATTATGTGATCCTTACTAGCTGGAAGTAAGGGAGATGGGGCATGAAGTTATTTCTAGGAGTTGGACACATACCAAGTTTAGCTCAGTTCTGGGCATCTTTGAAATACCTATACAAACTTGTTCCTACATAGTAACTTGCATCTTTGAATGAGAATGTGCTTGCTTACAGCAACGTGCTATATGTTCTGAATGCCCGAATTGGGAATCTGTGTCAAAACTTTGTTAGGAATTATGTGATCCTTACTAGCTGGAAGTAAGGGAGTTGGGGCATGAAGTTATTTCTAGGAGTCGGACACATACCAAGTTTAGCTCAGTTCTGGGCATCTTTGAAATACCTATACAAACTTGTTCCTACATAGTAACTTGCAACTTTGAATGAGAATGTGCTTGCTTACAGCAACGTGCTATATGTTCTGAATGCCCGAATTGGGAATCTGTGTCAAAACTTTGTTAGGAATTATGTGATCCTTACTAGCTGGAAGTAAGGGAGTTGGGGCATGTAGTTATTTCTATGTGTTGGACACATACCAAGTTTAGCTCAGTTCTGGGCATCTTTGAAAGTCCTATTCAAACTTGTTCCTACATAGTAACTTGCAACTTTGAATGAGAATGTGCTTGCTTACAGCAACGTGCTATATGTTCTGAATGCCCGAATTGGGAATCTGTGTCAAAACTTTGTTAGGAATTATGTGATCCTTACTAGCTGGAAGTAAGGGAGATGGGGCATGAAGTTATTTCTATGAGTTGGACACATACCAAGTTTAGCTCAGTTCTGGGCATCTTTGAAATAACTATACAAACTTGTTCCTACATAGTAACTTGCAACTTTGAATGAGAATGTGCTTGCTTACAGCAACGTGCGATATGTTCTGAATGCCCGAATTGGGAATCTGTGTCAAAACTTTGTTAGGAATTATGTGATCCTTACTAGCTGGAAGTAAGGGAGATGGGGCATGAAGTTATTTCTAGGAGTTGGACACATACCAAGTTTAGCTCAGTTCTGGGCATCTTTGAAATACCTATACAAACTTGTTCCTACATAGTAACTTGCATCTTTGAATGAGAATGTGCTTGCTTAGAGCAACGTGCTATATGTTGTGAATGCCCGAATTGGGAATCCGTGTCAAAACTTTGTTAGGAATTATGTGATCCTTACTAGCTGGAAGTAAGGGAGTTGGGGCATGAAGTTATTTCTTGGAGTTGGACACATACCAAGTTTAGCTCAGTTCTGGGAATCCTTGAAATACCTATACAAACTTGTTCCTACATAGTAACTTGCAACTTTGAATGAGAATGTGCTTGCTTAGAGCAACGTGCTATATGTTGTGAATGCCCGAATTGGGAATCCGTGTCAAAACTTTGTTAGGAATTATGTGATCCTTACTAGCTGGAATTAAGGGAGTTGGGGCATGAAGTTGTTTCTAGGAGTTGGACACATACCATGTTTAGCTCAGTTCTGGGCATCTTTGAAATACCTATACAAACTTGTTCCTACATAGTAACTTGCAACTTTGAATGAGAATGTGCTTGCTTACAGCAACGTGCTATATGTTCTGAATGCCCGAATAGGGAATCTGTGTCAAAACTTTGTTAGGAATTATGTGATCCTTACTAGCTGGAAGTAAGGGAGATGGGGCATGAAGTTATTTCTAGGAGTTGGACACATACCAAGTTTAGCTCAGTTCTGGGCATCTTTGAAATACCTATACAAACTTGTTCCTACATGGTAACTTGCATCTTTGAATGAGAATGTGCTTGCTTACAGCAACGTGCTATATGTTCTGAATGCCCGAATTGGGAATCTGTGTCAAAACTTTGTTAGGAATTATGTGATCCTTACTAGCTGGAATTAAGGGAGTTGGGGCATGAAGTTATTTCTAGGAGTTGGACACATACCAAGTTTAGCTCAGTTCTGGGAATCTTTGAAAGTCCTATTCAAACTTGTTCCTACATAGTAACTTGCAACTTTGAATGAAAATGTGCTTTCTTACAGCAACGTGCTATATGTTCTGAATGCCCGAGTTGGGAATCTGTGTCAAAACGTTGTTAGGAATTATGTGATCCTTACTAGCTGGAATTAAGGGAGTTGGGGTATGAAGTTATTTCTAGGAGTTGGACACATACCAAGTTTAGCTCAGTTCTGGGCATCTTTGAAATACCTATACAAACTTGTTCCTACATAGTAACTTGCAACTTTGAATGAGAATGTGCTTGCTTACAGCAACGTGCTATATGTTCTGAATGCCCGAATTGGGAATCTGTGTCAAAACTTTGTTAGGAATTATGTGATCCTTACTAGCTGGAAGTAAGGGAGATGGGGCATGAAGTTATTTCTAGGAGTTGGACACATACCAAGTTTAGCTCAGTTCTGGGCATCTTTGAAATACCTATACAAACTTGTTCCTACATAGTAACTTGCATCTTTAAATGAGAATGTGCTTGCTTACAGCAACGTGCTATATGTTCTGAATGCCCGAATTGGGAATCTGTGTCAAAACGTTGTTAGGAATTATGTGATCCTTACTAGCTGGAATTAAGGGAGTTGGGGCATTAGGTTATTTCTAGGAGTTGGACACATACCAAGTTTAGCTCAGTTCTGGGCATCTTTGAAATACCTATACAAACTTGTTCCTACATAGTAACTTGCAACTTTGAATGAGAATGTGCTTGCTTACAGCAACGTGCTATATGTTCTGAATGCCCGAATTGGGAATCTGTGTCAAAACTTTGTTAGGAATTATGTGATCCTTACTAGCTGGAAGTAAGGGAGTTGGGGCATGAAGTTGTTTCTAGGAGTTGGACACATACCATGTTTAGCTCAGTTCTGGGCATCTTTGAAATACCTATACAAACTTGTTCCTACATAGTAACTTGCAACTTTGAATGAGAATGTACTTGCTTACAGCAACGTGCTATATGTTCTGAATGCCCGAATTGGGAATCTGTGTCAAAACTTTGTTAGGAATTATGTGATCCTTACTAGCTGGAAGTAAGGGAGATGGGGCATGAAGTTATTTCTAGGAGTTGGACACATACCAAGTTTAGCTCAGTTCTGGGCATTTTTGAAAGACCTATTCAAACTTGTTCCTACATAGTAACTTGCAACTTTGAATGAGAATGTGCTTGCTTACAGCAACGTGCTATATGTTCTGAATGCCCGAATTGGGAATCTGTGTCAAAACTTTGTTAGAAATTATGTGATCCTTACTAGCTGGAAGTAAGGGAGTTGGGGCATGAAGTTATTTCTAGGAGTTGGACACATACCAAGTTTAGCTCAGTTCTGGGCATCTTTGGAATACCTATACAAACTTGTTCCTACATAGTAACTTGCAACTTTGAATGAGAATGTGCTTGCTTAGAGCAACGTGCTATATGTTCTGAATGCCCGAATAGGGAATCTGTGTCAAAACTTTGTTAGGAATTATGTGATCCTTACTAGCTGGAAGTAAGGGAGATGGGGCATGAAGTTATTTCTAGGAGTTGGACACATACCAAGTTTAGCTCAGTTCTGGGCATCTTTGAAATACCTATACAAACTTGTTCCTACATAGTAACTTGCAACTTTGAATGAGAATGTGCTTGCTTAGAGCAACGTGCTATATGTTCTGAATGCCCGAATTGGGAATCTGTGTCAAAACTTTGTTAGGAATTATGTGATCCTTACTAGCTGGAAGTAAGGGAGTTGGGGCATGAAGTTGTTTCTAGGAGTTGGACACATACCATGTTTAGCTCAGTTCTGGGCATCTTTGAAATACCTATACAAACTTGTTCCTACATAGTAACTTGCAACTTTGAATGAGAATGTGCTTGCTTACAGCAACGTGCTATATGTTCTGAATGCCCGAATTGGGAATCTGTGTCAAAACTTTGTTAGGAATTATGTGATCCTTACTAGCTGGAAGTAAGGGAGATGGGGCATGAAGTTATTTCTAGGAGTTGGACACATACCAAGTTTAGCTCAGTTCTGGGCATCTTTGAAATACCTATGCAAACTTGTTCTTACATAGTAACTTGCAACTTTGAATGAGAATGTGCTTGCTTACAGCAACGTGCTATATGTTCTGAATGCCCGAATTGGGAATCCGTGTCAAAACTTTGTTAGGAATTATGTGATCCTTACTAGCTGGAAGTAAGGGAGTTGGGGCATGAAGTTATTTCTTGGAGTTGGACACATACCAAGTTTAGCTCAGTTCTGGGCATCCTTGAAATACCTACACAAACTTGTTCCTACATAGTAACTTGCAACTTTGAATGAGAATGTGCTTGCTTAGAGCAACGTGCTATATGTTGTGAATGCCCGAATTGGGAATCCGTGTCAAAACTTTGTTAGGAATTATGTGATCCTTACTAGCTGGAAGTAAGGGAGTTGGGGCATGAAGTTGTTTCTAGGAGTTGGACACATACCATGTTTAGCTCAGTTCTGGGCATCTTTGAAATACCTATACAAACTTGTTCCTACATACTAACTTGCAACTTTGAATGAGAATGTGCTTGCTTACAGCAACGTGCTATATGTTCTGAATGCCCGAATTGGGAATCTGTGTCAAAACTTTGTTAGGAATTATGTGATCCTTACTAGCTGGAAGTAACGGAGATGGGGCATGAAGTTATTTCTAGGAGTTGGACACATACCAAGTTTAGCTCAGTTCTGGGCATCTTTGAAATACCTATACAAACTTGTTCCTACATAGTAACTTGCAACTTTGAATGAGAATGTGCTTGCTTACAGCAACGTGCTATATGTTCTGAATGCCCGAATTGGGAATCTGTGTCAAAACGTTGTTAGGAATTATGTGATCCTTACTAGCTGGAATTAAGGGAGTTGGGGCATGAGGTTATTTCTAGGAGTTGGACACATACCAAGTTTAGCTCAGTTCTGGGCATCTTTGAAATACCTATACAAACTTGTTCCTACATAGTAACTTGCAACTTTGAATGAGAATGTGCTTGCTTACAGCAACGTGCTATATGTTCTGAATGCCCGAATTGGGAATCTGTGTCAAAACTTTGTTAGGAATTATGTGATCCTTACTAGCTGGAAGTAAGGGAGTTGGGGCATGAAGTTGTTTCTAGGAGTTGGACACATACCATGTTTAGCTCAGTTCTGGGCATCTTTGAAATACCTATACAAACTTGTTCCTACATAGTAACTTGCAACTTTGAATGAGAATGTGCTTGCTTACAGCAACGTGCTATATGTTCTGAATGCCCGAATTGGGAATCTGTGTCAAAACTTTGTTAGGAATTATGTCATCCTTACTAGCTGGAAGTAAGGGAGATGGGGCATGAAGTTATTTCTAGGAGTTGGACACATACCAAGTTTAGCTCAGTTCTGGGCATTTTTGAAAGACCTATTCAAACTTGTTCCTACATAGTAACTTGCAACTTTGAATGAGAATGTGCTTGCTTACAGCAACGTGCTATATGTTCTGAATGCCCGAATTGGGAATCTGTGTCAAAACTTTGTTAGGAATTATGTGATCCTTACTAGCTGGAAGTAAGGGAGATGGGGCATGAAGTTATTTCTAGGAGTTGGACACATACCAAGTTTAGCTCCGTTCTGGGCATCTTTGGAATACCTATACAAACTTGTTCCTACATAGTAACTTGCAACTTTGAATGAGAATGTGCTTGCTTACAGCAACGTGCTATATGTTCTGAATGCCCGAATAGGGAATCTGTGTCAAAACTTTGTTAGGAATTATGTGATCCGTACTAGCTGGAAGTAAGGGAGATGGGGCATGAAGTTATTTCTAGGAGTTGGACACATACCAAGTTTAGCTCAGTTCTGGGCATCTTTGAAATACCTATACAAACTTGTTCCTACATAGTAACTTGCAACTTTGAATGAGAATGTGCTTGCTTACAGCAACGTGCTATATGTTCTGAATGCCCGAATTGGGAATCTGTGTCAAAACTTTGTTAGGAATTATGTGATCCTTACTAGCTGGAAGTAAGGGAGATGGGGCATGAAGTTATTTCTAGGAGTTGGACACATAGCAAGTTTAGCTCATTTCTGGGCATTTTTGAAAGACCTATTCAAACTTGTTCCTACATAGTAACTTGCAACTTTGAATGAGAATGTGCTTGCTTACAGCAACGTGCTATATGTTCTGAATGCCCGAATTGGGAATCTGTGTCAAAACTTTGTTAGGAATTATGTGATCCTTACTAGCTGGAAGTAAGGGAGATGGGGCATGAAGTTATTTCTAGGAGTTGGACACATACCAAGTTTAGCTCCGTTCTGGGCATCTTTGAAATACCTATACAAACTTGTTCCTACATAGTAACTTGCAACTTTGAATGAGAATGTGCTTGCTTAAAGCAACGTGCTATATGTTCTGAATGCCCGAATTGGGAATCTGTGTCAAAACTTTGTTAGGAATTATGTGATCCATACTAGCTGGAAGTAAGGGAGATGGGGCATGAAGTTATTTCTAGGAGTTGGACACATACCAAGTTTAGCTCAGTTCTGGGCATCTTTGAAATACCTATACAAACTTGTTCCTACATAGTAATTTGCATCTTTGAATGAGAATGTGCTTGCTTACAGCAACGTGCTATATGTTGTGAATGCCCGAATTGGGAATCTGTGTCAAAACTTTGTTAGGAATTATGTGATCCTTACTAGCTGGAAGTAAGGGAGATGGGTCATGAAGTTATTTCTAGGAGTTGAACAAATACCATGTTTAGCTCAGTTCTGGGCATCTTTGAAATACCTATACAAACTTGTTCCTACATATTAACTTGCAACTTTGGATGAGAATGTGCTTGCTTACAGCAACGTGCTATATGTTCTGAATGCCCGAATTGGGAATCTGTGTCAAAACTTTGTTAGGAATTATGTGATCCTTACTAGCTGGAAGTAAGGGAGTTGGGGCATGAAGCTATTTCTAGGAGTTGGACACATACCAAGTTTAGTTCAGTTCTGGGCATCTTTGAAATACCTATACAAACTTGTTCCTACATAGTAACTTGCAACTTTGAATGAGAATGTGCTTGCTTACAGCAACGTGCTATATGTTCTGAATGCCCGAATTGGGAATCTGTGTCAAAACTTTGTTAGAAATTATGTGATCCTTACTAGCTGGAAGTAAGGGAGTTGGGGCATGAAGTTATTTCTAGGAGTTGGACACATACCAAGTTTAGCTCAGTTCTGGGCATCTTTGGAATACCTATACAAACTTGTTCCTACATAGTAACTTGCAACTTTGAATGAGAATGTGCTTGCTTACAGCAACGTGCTATATGTTCTGAATGCCCGAATAGGGAATCTGTGTCAAAACTTTGTTAGGAATTATGTGATCCGTACTAGCTGGAAGTAAGGGAGATGGGGCATGAAGTTATTTCTAGGAGTTGGACACATACCAAGTTTAGCTCAGTTCTGGGCATCTTTGAAATACCTATACAAACTTGTTCCTACATAGTAACTTGCAACTTTGAATGAGAATGTGCTTGCTTACAGCAACGTGCTATATGTTGTGAATGCCCGAATTGGGAATCTGTGTCAAAACTTTGTTAGGAATTATGTGATCCTTACTAGCTGGAAGTAAGGGAGATGGGGCATGAAGTTATTTCTAGGAGTTGGACACATACCAAGTTTAGCTCAGTTCTGGGCATCTTTGAAATACCTATACAAACTTGTTCCTACATAGTAACTTGCAACTTTGAATGAGAATGTGCTTGCTTACAGCAACGTGCTATATGTTGTGAATGCCCGAATTGGGAATCTGTGTCAAAACTTTGTTAGGAATTATGTGATCCTTACTAGCTGGAAGTAAGGGAGATGGGGCATGAAGTTATTTCTAGGAGTTGGACACATACCAAGTTTAGCTCAGTTCTGGGCATCTTTGAAATACCTATACAAACTTGTTCCTACATAGTAATTTGCATCTTTGAATGAGAATGTGCTTGCTTACAGCAACGTGCTATATGTTGTGAATGCCCGAATTGGGAATCTGTGTCAAAACTTTGTTAGGAATTATGTGATCCTTACTAGCTGGAAGTAAGGGAGATGGGTCATGAAGTTATTTCTAGGAGTTGAACAAATACCATGTTTAGCTCAGTTCTGGGCATCTTTGAAATACCTATACAAACTTGTTCCTACATAGTAACTTGCAACTTTGAATGAGAATGTGCTTGCTTACAGCAACGTGCTATATGTTCTGAATGCCCGAATAGGGAATCTGTGTCAAAACTTTGTTAGGAATTATGTGATCCTTACTAGCTGGAAGTAAGGGAGATGGGGCATGATGTTATTTCTAGGAGTTGGACACATACCAAGTTTAGCTCAGTTCTGGGCATCTTTGAAATACCTATACAAACTTGTTCCTACATAGTAACTTGCAACTTTGAATGAGAATGTGCTTGCTTACAGCAACGTGCTATATGTTCTGAATGCCCGAATTGGGAATCTGTGTCAAAACTTTGTTAGGAATTATGTGATCCTTACTAGCTGGAAGTAAGGGAGTTGGGGCATGAAGTTATTTCTAGGAGTTGGACACATACCAAGTTTAGCTCAGTTCTGGGCATCTTTGAAATACCTATACAAACTTGTTCCTACATAGTAACTTGCAGCTTTGAATGAGAATGTGCTTTCTTACAGCAAGGTGATATATGTTCTGAATGCCCGAATTGGGAATCTGTGTCAAAACTTTGTTAGGAATTATGTGATCCTTACTAGCTGGAAGTAAGAGAGATGGGGCATGAAGTTATTTCTAGGAGTTGGACACATACCAAGTTTAGCTCAGTTCTGGGCATCTTTGAAATACCTATACAAACTTGTTCCTACATAGTAACTTGCAACTTTGAATGAGAATGTGCTTGCTTACAGCAACGTGCTATATGTTCTGAATGCCCGAATTGGGAATCTGTGTCAAAACTTTGTTAGGAATTATGTGATCCTTACTAGCTGGAAGTAAGGGAGATGGTTCATGAAGTTATTTCTAGGAGTTGGACACATACCAAGTTTAGCTCAGTTCTGGGGATCTTTGAAATACCTATACAAACTTGTTCCTACATAGTAACTTGCATCTTTGAATGAGAATGTGCTTGCTTACAGCAACGTGCTATATGTTCTGAATGCCCGAATTGGGAATCTGTGTCAAAACTTTGTTAGGAATTATGTGATCCTTACTAGCTGGAAGTAAGCGAGATGGGGCATGAAGTTATTTCTAGGAGTTGGACACATACCAAGTTTAGCTCAGTTCTGGGCATCTTTCAAATACCTATACAAACTTGTTCCTACATAGTAACTTGCATCTTTGAATGAGAATGTGCTTGCTTACAGCAACGTGCTATATGTTCTGAATGCCCGAATTGGGAATCTGTGTCAAAACTTTGTTAGGAATTATGTGATCCTTACTAGCTGGAAGTAAGGGAGTTGGGGCATGAAGTTATTTCTAGGAGTTGGACACATACCAAGTTTAGCTCAGTTCTGGGCATCTTTGAAATACCTATACAAACTTGTTCCTACATAGTAACTTGCAACTTTGAATGAGAATGTGCTTGCTTACAGCAACGTGCTATATGTTCTGAATGCCCGAATTGGGAATCTCTGTCAAAACTTTGTTAGGAATTATGTGATCCTTACTAGCTGGAATTAAGGGAGTTGGGGCAGGATGTTATTTCTAGGAGTTGGACACATACCAAGTTTAGCTCAGTTTTGGGCATCTTTGAAATTCCTATTCAAACTTGTTCCTACATAGTAACTTGCAACTTTGAATGAGAATGTGCTTTCTTACAGCAACGTGCTATATGTTCTGAATGCCCGAATTGGGAATCTGTGTCAAAACGTTGTTAGGAATTATGTGATCCTTACTAGCTGGAAGTAAGGGAGTTGGGGCATGAAGTTATTTCTAGGAGTTGGACACATACCAAGTTTAGCTCAGTTCTGGGCATCTTTGAAATACCTATACAAACTTGTTCCTACATAGTAACTTGCATCTTTGAATGAGAATGTGCTTGCTTACAGCAACGTGCTATATGTTCTGAATGCCGGAAATGGGAATCTGTGTCAAAACTTTGTTAGGAATTATGTGATCCTTACTAGCTGGAAGTAAGGGAGTTGGGGCAGGAAGTTATTTCTAGGAGTTGGACACATACCAAGTTTAGCTCAGTTCTGGGCATCTTTGAAAGTCCTATACAAACTTGTTCCTACATAGTAACTTGCAACTTTGAATGAGAATGTGCTTGCTTACAGCAACGTGCTATATGTTGTGAATGCCCGAATTGGGAATCTGTGTCAAAACTTTGTTAGGAATTATGTGATCCTTACTAGCTGGAAGTAAGGGAGTTGGGGCATGAAGTTATTTCTAGGAGTTGGACACATACCAAGTTTAGCTCAGTTCTGGGCATCTTTGAAATACCTATACAAACTTGTTCCTACATAGTAACTTGCAACTTTGAATGAGAATGTGCTTGCTTACAGCAACGTGCTATATGTTCTGAATGCCCGAATTGGGAATCTCTGTCAAATCTTTGTTAGGAATTATGTGATCCTTACTAGCTGGAAGTAAGGGAGTTGGGGCAGGAAGTTATTTCTAGGAGTTGGACACATACCAAGTTTAGCTCAGTTCTGGGCATCTTTGAAAGTCCTATTCAAACTTGTTCCTACATAGTAACTTGCAACTTTGAATGAGAATGTGCTTGCTTAGAGCAACGTGCTATATGTTGTGAATGCCCGAATTGGGAATCTGTGTCAAAACTTTGTTAGGAATTATGTGATCCTTACTAGCTGGAAGTAAGGGAGTTGGGGCAAGAAGTTGTTTCTAGGAGTTGGACACATACCATGTTTAGCTCAGTTCTGGGCATCTTTGAAATACCTATACAAACTTGTTCCTACATAGTAACTTGCAACTTTGAATGAGAATGTGCTTGCTTACAGCAACGTGCTATATGTTCTGAATGCCCGAATTGGGAATCTGTGTCAAAACTTTGTTAGGAATTATGTGATCCTTACTAGCTGGAAGTAAGGGAGTTGGGGCATGAAGTTATTTCTAGGAGTTGGACACATACCAAGTTTAGCTCAGTTCTGGGCATCTTTGAAATACCTATACAAACTTGTTCCTACATAGTAACTTGTATCTTTGAATGAGAATGTGCTTGCTTACAGCAACGTGCTATATGTTCTGAATGCCCGAATTGGGAATCTGTGTCAAAACGTTGTTAGGAATTATGTGATCCTTACTAGCTGGAAGTAAGGGAGATGGGGCATGAAGTTATTTCTAGGAGTTGGACACATACCAAGTTTAGCTCAGTTCTGGGCATCTTTGAAATACCTATACAAACTTGTTCCTACATAGTAACTTGCAACTTTGAATGAGAATGTGCTTGCTTACAGCAACGTGCTATATGTTCTGAATGCCCGAATTGGGAATCTCTGTCAAAACTTTGTTAGGAATTATGTGATCCTTACTAGCTGGAAGTAAGGGAGTTGGGGCAGGAAGTTATTTCTAGGAGTTGGACACATACCAAGTTTAGCTCAGTTCTGGGCATCTTTGAAAGTCCTATTCAAACTTGTTCCTACATAGTAACTTGCAACTTTGAATGAGAATGTGCTTGCTTAGAGCAACGTGCTGAATGTTCTGAATGCCCGAATTGGGAATCTGTGTCAAAACTTTGTTAGGAATTATGTGATCCTTACTAGCTGGAAGTAAGAGAGTTGGGGCATGAAGTTGTTTCTAGGAGTTGGACACATACCATGTTTAGCTCAGTTCTGGGCATCTTTGAAATACCTATACAAACTTGTTCCTACATAGTAACTTGCAACTTTGAATGAGAATGTGCTTGCTTACAGCAACGTGCTATATGTTCTGAATGCCCGAATTGGGAATCTGTGTCAAAACTTTGTTAGGAATTATGTGATCCTTACTAGCTGGAAGTAAGGGAGTTGGGGCAGGAAGTTATTTCTAGGAGTTGGACACATACGAAGTTTAGCTCAGTTCCGGGCATCTTTGAAATACCTATACAAACTTGTTCCTACATAGTAACTTGCAACTTTGAATGAGAATGTGCTTGCTTACAGCAACGTGCTATATGTTCTGAATGCCCGAATTGGGAATCTGTGTCAAAACTTTGTTAGGAATTATGTGATCCTTACTAGCTGGAAGTAAGGGAGTTGGGGCATGAAGTTGTTTCTAGGAGTTGGACACATACCATGTTTAGCTCAGTTCTGGGCATCTTTGAAATACCTATACAAACTTGTTCCTACATAGTAAATTGCAACTTTGAATGAGAATGTGCTTGCTTACAGCAACGTGCTATATGTTCTGAATGCCCGAATTGGGAATCTGTGTCAAAACTTTGTTAGGAATTATGTGATCCTTACTAGCTGGAAGTAAGGGAGTTGGGGCATGAAGGTATTTCTAGGAGTTGGACACATACCAAGTTTAGCTCAGTTCTGGGCATCTTTGAAATACCTATACAAACTTGTTCCTACATAGTAACTTGCATCTTTGAATGAGAATGTGCTTGCTTACAGCAACGTGCTATATGTTCTGAATGCCCGAATTGGGAATCTGTGTCAAAACGTTGTTAGGAATTATGTGATCCTTACTAGCTGGAAGTAAGGGAGTTGGGGCATGAAGTTATTTCTAGGAGTTGGACACATACCAAGTTTAGCTCAGTTCTGGGCATCTTTGAAATACCTATACAAACTTGTTCCTACATAGTAACTTGCAACTTTGAATGAGAATGTGCTTGCTTACAGCAACGTGCTATATGTTCTGAATGCCCGAATTGGGAATCTGTGTCAAAACTTTGTTAGGAATTATGTGATCCTTACTAGCTGGAAGTAAGGGAGATGGGGCATGAAGTTATTTCTAGGAGTTGGACACATACCAAGTTTAGCTCAGTTCTGGGCATCTTTGAAATACCTATACAAACTTGTTCCTACATAGTAACTTGCATCTTTGAATGAGAATGTGCTTGCTTACAGCAACGTGCTATATGTTCTGAATGCCCGAATTGGGAATCTGTGTCAAAACTTTGTTAGGAATTATGTGATCCTTACTAGCGGGAAGTAAGGGAGATGGGGCATGAAGTTATTTCTAGGAGTTGGACACATACCAAGTTTAGCTCAGTTCTGGGCATCTTTGAAATACCTATACAAACTTGTTCCTACATAGTAACTTGCATCTTTGAATGAGAATGTGCTTGCTTACAGCAACGTGCTATATGTTCTGAATGCCCGAATTGGGAATCTGTGTCAAAACTTTGTTAGGAATTATGTGATCCTTACTAGCTGGAAGTAAGGGAGTTGGGGCATGAAGTTATTTCTAGGAGTTGGACACACACCAAGTTTAGCTCAGTTCTGGGCATCTTTGAAATACCTATACAAACTTGTTCCTACATAGTAACTTGCAACTTTGAATGAGAATGTGCTTGCTTACAGCAACGTGCTATATGTTCTGAATGCCCGAATTGGGAATCTCTGTCAAAACTTTGTTAGGAATTATGTGATCCTTACTAGCTGGAAGTAAGGGAGTTGGGGCAGGAAGTTATTTCTAGGAGTTGGACACATACCAAGTTTAGCTCAGTTCTGGGCATCTTTGAAAGTCCTATTCAAACTTGTTCCTACATAGTAACTTGCATCTTTGAATGAGAATGTGCTTTCTTACAGCAACGTGCTATATGTTCTGAATGCCCGAATTGGGAATCTGTGTCAAAACGTTGTTAGGAATTATGTGATCCTTACTAGCTGGAATTAAGGGAGTTGGGGCATGAAGTTATTTCTAGGAGTTGGACACATACCAAGTTTAGCTCAGTTCTGGGCATCTTTGAAATACCTATACAAACTTGTTCCTACATAGTAACTTGCAACTTTGAATGAGAATGTGCTTGCTTAGAGCAACGTGCTATATGTTCTGAATGCCCGAATTGGGAATCTGTGTCAAAACTTTGTTAGGAATTATGTGATCCTTACTAGCTGGAAGTAAGAGAGTTGGGGCATGAAGTTGTTTCTAGGAGTTGGACACATACCATGTTTAGCTCAGTTCTGGGCATCTTTGAAATACCTATACAAACTTGTTCCTACATAGTAACTTGCAACTTTGAATGAGAATGTGCTTGCTTACAGCAACGTGCTATATGTTCTGAATGCCCGAATTGGGAATCTGTGTCAAAACTTTGTTAGGAATTATGTGATCCTTACTAGCTGGAAGTAAGGGAGTTGGGGCAGGAAGTTATTTCTAGGAGTTGGACACATACGAAGTTTAGCTCAGTTCCGGGCATCTTTGAAATACCTATACAAACTTGTTTCTACATAGTAACTTGCAACTTTGAATGAGAATGTGCTTGCTTACAGCAACGTGCTATATGTTCTGAATGCCCGAATTGGGAATCTGTGTCAAAACTTTGTTAGGAATTATGTGATCCTTACTAGCTGGAAGTAAGGGAGTTGGGGCATGAAGTTGTTTCTAGGAGTTGGACACATACCATGTTTAGCTCAGTTCTGGGCATCTTTGAAACACCTATACAAACTTGTTCCTACATAGTAAATTGCAACTTTGAATGAGAATGTGCTTGCTTACAGCAACGTGCTATATGTTCTGAATGCCCGAATTGGGAATCTGTGTCAAAACTTTGTTAGGAATTATGTGATCCTTACTAGCTGGAAGTAAGTGAGTCGGTTCATGAAGTTATTTCTAGGAGTTGGACACATACCAAGTTTAGCTCAGTTCTGGGCATCTTTGAAATACCTATACAAACTTGTTCCTACATAGTAACTTGCAACTTTGAATGAGAATGTGCTTGCTTACAGCAACGTGCTATATGTTCTGAATGCCCGAATTGGGAATCTGTGTCAAAACTTTGTTAGGAATTATGTGATCCTTACTAGCTGGAAGTAAGGGAGATGGGGCATGAAGTTATTTCTAGGAGTTGGACACATACCAAGTTTAGCTCAGTTCTGGGCATCTTTGAAATACCTATACAAACTTGTTCCTACATAGTAACTTGCATCTTTGAATGAGAATGTGCTTGCTTACAGCAACGTGCTATATGTTCTGAATGCCCGAATTGGGAATCTGTGTCAAAACTTTGTTAGGAATTATGTGATCCTTACTAGCTGGAAGTAAGGGAGTTGGGGCGTGAAGTTATTTCTAGGAGTTGGACACATACCAAGTTTAGCTCAGTTCTGGGCATCTTTGAAATACCTATACAAACTTGTTCCTACATAGTAACTTGCAACTTTGAATGAGAATGTGCTTGCTTACAGCAACGTGCTATATGTTCTGAATGCCCGAATTGGGAATCTGTGTCAAAACTTTGTTAAGAATTATGTGATCCTTACTAGCTGGAAGTAAGGGAGTTGGGGCAGGAAGTTATTTCTAGGAGTTGGACACATACCAAGTTTAGCTCTGTTCTGGGCATCTTTGAAAGTCCTATTCAAACTTGTTCCTACATAGTAACTTGCAACTTTGAATGAGAATGTGCTTTCTTACAGCAACGTGCTATATGTTCTGAATGCCCGAATTGGGAATCTGTGTCAAAACGTTGTTAGGAATTATGTGATCCTTACTAGCTGGAATTAAGGGAGTTGGGGCATGAAGTTATTTCTAGGAGTTGGACACATACCAAGTTTAGCTCAGTTCTGGGCATCTTTGAAATACCTATACAAACTTGTTCCTACATAGTAACTTGCAACTTTGAATGAGAATGTGCTTGCTTAGAGCAACGTGCTATATGTTCTGAATGCCCGAATTGGGAATCTGTGTCAAAACTTTGTTAGGAATTATGTGATCCTTACTAGCTGGAAGTAAGAGAGTTGGGGCATGAAGTTGTTTCTAGGAGTTGGACACATACCATGTTTAGCTCAGTTCTGGGCATCTTTGAAATACCTATACAAACTTGTTCCTACATAGTAACTTGCAACTTTGAATGAGAATGTGCTTGCTTACAGCAACGTGCTATATGTTCAGAATGCCCGAATTGGGAATCTGTGTCAAAACTTTGTTAGGAATTATGTGATCCTTACTAGCTGGAAGTAAGGGAGTTGGGGCAGGAAGTTATTTCTAGGAGTTGGACACTTACGAAGTTTAGCTCAGTTCTGGGCATCTTTGAAATACCTATACAAACTTGTTCCTACATAGTAACTTGCAACTTTGAATGAGAATGTGCTTGCTTACAGCAACGTGCTATATGTTCTGAATGCCCGAATTGGGAATCTGTGTCAAAACTTTGTTAGGAATTATGTGATCCTTACTAGCTGGAAGTAAGGGAGATGGGGCATGAAGTTATTTCTAGGAGTTGGACACATACCAAGTTTAGCTCAGTTCTGGGCATCTTTGAAATACCTATACAAACTTGTTCCTACATAGTAACTTGCATCTTTGAATGAGAATGTGCTTGCTTACAGCAACGTGCTATATGTTCTGAATGCCCGAATTGGGAATCTGTGTCAAAACTTTGTTAGGAATTATGTGATCATTACTAGCTGGAAGTAAGGGAGTTGGGGCATGAAGTTATTTCTAGGAGTTGGACACATACCAAGTTTTGCTCAGTTCTGGGCATCTTTGAAATACCTATACAAACTTGTTCCTACATAGTAACTTGCAACTTTGAATGAGAATGTGCTTTCTTACAGCAAGGTGCTATATGTTCTGAATGCCCGAATTGGGAATCTGTGTCAAATCTTTGTTAGGAATTATGTGATCCTTACTCGCTGGAAGTAAGGGAGTAGGGGCATGAAGTTATTTCTAGGAGTTGGACACATACCAAGTTTAGCTCAGTTCTGGGCATCTTTGAAATACCTATACAAACTTGTTCCTACATAGTAACTTGCAACTTTGAATGAGAATGTGCTTGCTTACAGCAACGTGCTATATGTTCTGAATGCCTGAATTGGGAATCTGTGTCAAAACTTTGTTAGGAATTATGTGATCCTTACTAGCTGGAAGTAAGGGAGATGGGGCATGAAGTTATTTCTAGGAGTTGGACACATACCAAGTTTAGCTCAGTTCTGGGCATCTTTGAAATACCTATACAAACTTGTTCCTACATAGTAACTTGCATCTTTGAATGAGAATGTGCTTGCTTACAGCAACGTGCTATATGTTCTGAATGCCCGAATTGGGAATCTGTGTCAAAACTTTGTTAGGAATTATGTGATCCTTACTAGCTGGAATTAAGGGAGTTGGGGCATGAAGTTATTTCTAGGAGTTGGACACATACCAAGTTTAGCTCAGTTCTGGGCATCTTTGAAATACCTATACAAACTTGTTCCTACATAGTAACTTGCAACTTTGAATGAGAATGTGCTTGCTTACAGCAACGTGCTATATGTTCTGAATGCCCGAATTGGGAATCTCTGTCAAAACTTTGTTAGGAATTATGTGATCCTTACTAGCTGGAAGTAAGGGAGTTGGGGCAGGAAGTTATTTCTAGGAGTTGGACACATACCAAGTTTAGCTCAGTTCTGGGCATCTTTGAAAGTCCTATTCAAACTTGTTCCTACATAGTAACTTGCAACTTTGAATGAGAATGTGCTTCCTTACAGCAACGTGCTATATGTTCTGAATGCCCGAATTGGGAATCTGTGTCAAAACGTTGTTAGGAATTATGTGATCCTTACTAGCTGGAATTAAGGGAGTTGGGGCATGAAGTTATTTCTAGGAGTTGGACACATACCAAGTTTAGCTCAGTTCTGGGCATCTTTGAAATACCTATACAAACTTGTTCCTACATAGTAACTTGCAACTTTGAATGAGAATGTGCTTGCTTAGAGCAACGTGCTATATGTTCTGAATGCCCGAATTGGGAATCTGTGTCAAAACTTTGTTAGGAATTATGTGATCCTTACTAGCTGGAAGTAAGAGAGTTGGGGCATGAAGTTGTTTCTAGGAGTTGGACACATACCATGTTTAGCTCAGTTCTGGGCATCTTTGAAATACCTATACAAACTTGTTCCTACATAGTAACTTGCAACTTTGAATGAGAATGTGCTTGCTTACAGCAACGTGCTATATGTTCTGAATGCCCGAATTGGGAATCTGTGTCAAAACTTTGTTAGGAATTATGTGATCCTTACTAGCTGGATGTAAGGGAGATGGGGCATGAAGTTATTTGTAGGAGTTGGACACATACCAAGTTTAGCTCAGTTCTGGGCATCTTTGAAATACCTATACAAACTTGTTCCTACATAGTAACTTGCAGCTTTGAATGAGAATGTGCTTGCTTACAGCAACGTGCTATATGTTCTGAATGCCCGAATTGGGAATCTGTGTCAAAACTTTGTTAGGAATTATGTGATCCTTACTAGCTGGAAGTAAGGGAGTTGGGGCATGAAGTTATTTCTAGGAGTTGGACACATACCAAGTTTAGCTCAGTTCTGGCCATCTTTGAAATACCTATACAAACTTGTTCCTACATAGTAACTTGCAACTTTGAATGAGAATGTGCTTGCTTACAGCAACGTGCTATATGTTCTGAATGCCCGAATTGGGAATCTCTGTCAAAACTTTGTTAAGAATTATGTGATCCTTACTAGCTGGAAGTAAGGGAGTTGGGGCAGGAAGTTATTTCTAGGAGTTGGACACATACCAAGTTTAGCTCAGTTCTGGGCATCTTTGAAAGTCCTATTCAAACTTGTTCCTACATAGTAACTTGCAACTTTGAATGAGAATGTGCTTTCTTACAGCAACGTGCTATATGTTCTGAATGCCAGAATTGGGAATCCGTGTCAAAACGTTGTTAGGAATTATGTGATCCTTACTAGCTGGAATTAAGGGAGTTGGTGCATGAAGTTATTTCTAGGAGTTGGACAGATACCAAGTTTAGCTCAGTTCTGGGCATCTTTGAAATACCTATACAAACTTGTTCCTACATAGTAACTTGCAACTTTGAATGAGAATGTGCTTGCTTAGAGCAACGTGCTATATGTTGTGAATGCCCGAATCGGAATCCGTGTCAAAACTTTGTTTGGAATTATGTGATCCTTACTAGCTGGAAGTAAGGGAGTTGGGGCATGAAGTTGTTTCTAGGAGATGGACACATACCATGTTTAGCTCAGTTCTGGGCATCTTTGAAATACCTATAGAAACTTGTTCCTACATAGTAACTTGCAACTTTGAATGAGAATGTGCTTGCTTACAGCAACGTGCTATATGTTCTGAATGCCCGAATAGGGAATCTGTGTCAAAACATTGTTAGGAATTATGTGATCCTTACTAGCTGGAAGTAAGGGAGATGGGGCATGAAGTTATTTCTAGGAGTTGGAGACATACCAAGTTTAGCTCAGTTCTGGGCATCTTTGAAATACCTATACAAACTTGTTCCTACATAGTAACTTGCAACTTTGAATGAGAATGTGCTTGCTTACAGCAACGTGCTATATGTTCTGAATGCCCGAATTGGGAATCTGTGTCAAAACTTTTTTAGGAATTATGTGATCCTTACTAGGTGGAAGTAAGGGAGATGGGGCATGAAGTTATTTCTAGGAGTTGGACACATACCAAGTTTAGCTCAGTTCTGGGCATCTTTGAAATACCTATACAAACTTGTTCCTACATAGTAACTTGCAACTTTGAATGAGAATGTGCTTGCTTAGAGCAACGTGCTATATGTTCTGAATGCCCGAATTGGGAATCTGTGTCAAAACTTTGTTAGGAATTATGTGATCCTTACTAGCTGGAAGTAAGGGAGTTGGGGCATGAAGTTGTTTCTAGGAGTTGGACACATACCATGTTTAGCTCAGTTCTGGGCATCTTTGAAATACCTATACAAACTTGTTCCTACATAGTAACTTGCAACTTTGAATGAGAATGTGCTTGCTTAGAGCAACGTGCTATATGTTGTGAATGCCCGAATTGGGAATCTGTGTCAAAACTTTGTTAGGAATTATGTGATCCTTACTAGCTGGAAGTAAGGGAGATGGGGCATGAAGTTATTTCTAGGAGTTGGACACATACCAAGTTTAGCTCAGTTCTGGGCATCTTTGAAATACCTAGACAAACTTGTTCCTACATAGTAACTTGCAACTTTGAATGAGAATGTGCTTGCTTACAGCAACGTGCTATATGTTCTGAATGCCCGAATTGGGAATCTGTGTCAAAACTTTGTTAGGAATTATGTGATCCTTACTAGCTGGAAGTAAGGGAGATGGGGCATGAAGTTATTTCTAGGAGTTGGACACATACCAAGTTTAGCTCAGTTCTGGGCATCTTTGAAATACCTATACAAACTTGTTCCTACATAGTAACTTGCATCTTTGAATGAGAATGTGCTTGCTTACAGCAACGTGCTATATGTTCTGAATGCCCGAATTGGGAATCTGTGTCAAAACTTTGTTAGGAATTATGTGATCCTTACTAGCTGGAAGTAAGGGAGATGGGGCATGAAGTTATTTCTAGGAGTTGGACACATACCAAGTTTAGCTCAGTTCTGGGCATCTTTGAAATACCTATACAAACTTGTTCCTACATAGTAACTTGCATCTTTGAATGAGAATGTGCTTGCTTACAGCAACGTGCTATATGTTCTGAATGCCCGAATTGGGAATCTGTGTCAAAACTTTGTTAGGAATTATGTGTTCCTTACTAGCTGGAAGTAAGGGAGTTGGGGCATGAAGTTATTTCTAGGAGTTGGACACATACCAAGTTTAGCTCAGTTCTGGGCATCTTTGAAATACCTATACAAACTTTTTCCTACATAGTAACTTGCAACTTTGAATGAGATTGTGCTTGCTTACAGCAACGTGCTATATGTTCTGAATGCCCGAATTGGGAATCTGTGTCAAAACTTTGTTAGGAATTATGTGATCCTTACTAGCTGGAAGTAAGGGAGTTGGGGCAGGAAGTTATTTCTAGGAGTTGGACACATACCAAGTTTAGCTCAGTTCTGGGCATCTTTGAAAGTCCTATTCAAACTTGTTCCTACATAGTAACTTGCAACTTTGAATGAGAATGTGCTTGCTTACAGCAACGTGCTATATGTTCTGAATGCCCGAATTGGGAATCTGTGTCAAAACGTTGCTAGGAATTATGTGATCCTTACTAGCTGGAAGTAAGGGAGTTGGGGCATGAAGTTATTTCTAGGAGTTGGACACATACCAAGTTTAGCTCAGTTCTGGGCATCTTTGAAATACCTATACAAACTTGTTCCTACATAGTAACTTGCAACTTTGAATGAGAATGTGCTTGCTTAGAGCAACGTGCTATATGTTCTGAATGCCCGAATTGGGAATCTGTGTCAAAACTTTGTTAGGAATTATGTGATCCTTACTAGCTGGAAGTAAGAGAGTTGGGGCATGAAGTTGTTTCTAGGAGTTGGACACATACCATGTTTAGCTCAGTTCTGGGCATCTTTGAAATACCTATACAAACTTGTTCCTACATAGTAACTTGCAACTTTGAATGAGAATGTGCTTGCTTACAGCAACGTGCTATATGTTCTGAATGCCCGAATTGGGAATCTGTGTCAAAACTTTGTTAGGAATTATGTGATCCTTACTAGCTGGAAGTAAGGGAGTTGGGGCAGGAAGTTATTTCTAGGAGTTGGACACATACGAAGTTTAGCTCAGTTCCGGGCATCTTTGAAATACCTATACAAACTTGTTTCTACATAGTAACTTGCAACTTTGAATGAGAATGTGCTTGCTTACAGCAACGTGCTATATGTTCTGAATGCCCGAATTGGGAATCTGTGTCAAAACTTTGTTAGGAATTATGTGATCCTTACTAGCTGGAAGTAAGGGAGTTGGGGCATGAAGTTGTTTCTAGGAGTTGGACACATACCATGTTTAGCTCAGTTCTGGGCATCTTTGAAACACCTATACAAACTTGTTCCTACATAGTAAATTGCAACTTTGAATGAGAATGTGCTTGCTTATAGCAACGTGCTATATGTTCTGAATGCCCGAATTGGGAATCTGTGTCAAAACTTTGTTAGGAATTATGTGATCCTTACTAGCTGGAAGTAAGTGAGTAGGTTCATGAAGTTATTTCTAGGAGTTGGACACATACCAAGTTTAGCTCAGTTCTGGGCATCTTTGAAATACCTATACAAACTTGTTCCTACATAGTAACTTGCAACTTTGAATGAGAATGTGCTTGCTTACAGCAACGTGCTATATGTTCTGAATGCCCGAATTGGGAATCTGTGTCAAAACTTTGTTAGGAATTATGTGATCCTTACTAGCTGGAAGTAAGGGAGATGGGGCATGAAGTTATTTCTAGGAGTTGGACACATACCAAGTTTAGCTCAGTTCTGGGCATCTTTGAAATACCTATACAAACTTGTTCCTACATAGTAACTTGCATCTTTGAATGAGAATGTGCTTGCTTACAGCAACGTGCGATATGTTCTGAATGCCCGAATTGGGAATCTGTGTCAAAACTTTGTTAGGAATTATGTGATCCTTACTAGCTGGAAGTAAGGGAGATGGGGCATGAAGTTATTTCTAGGAGTTGGACACATACCAAGTTTAGCTCAGTTCTGGGCATCTTTGAAATACCTATACAAACTTGTTCCTACATAGTAACTTGCATCTTTGAATGAGAATGTGCTTGCTTACAGCAACGTGCTATATGTTCTGAATGCCCGAATTGGGAATCTGTGTCAAAACTTTGTTAGGAATTATGTGATCCTTACTAGCTGGAAGTAAGGGAGTTGGGGCGTGAAGTTATTTCTAGGAGTTGGACACATACCAAGTTTAGCTCAGTTCTGGGCATCTTTGAAATACCTATACAAACTTGTTCCTACATAGTAACTTGCAACTTTGAATGAGAATGTGCTTGCTTACAGCAACGTGCTATATGTTCTGAATGCCCGAATTGGGAATCTGTGTCAAAACTTTGTTAGGAATTATGTGATCCTTACTAGCTGGAAGTAAGGGAGTTGGGGCAGGAAGTTATTTCTAGGAGTTGGACACATACCAAGTTTAGCTCAGTTCTGGGCATCTTTGAAAGTCCTATTCAAACTTGTTCCTACATAGTAACTTGCAACTTTGAATGAGAATGTGCTTTCTTACAGCAACGTGCTATATGTTCTGAATGCCCGAATTGGGAATCTGTGTCAAAACGTTGTTAGGAATTATGTGATCCTTACTAGCTGGAATTAAGGGAGTTGGGGCATGAAGTTATTTCTAGGAGTTGGACACATACCAAGTTTAGCTCAGTTCTGGGCATCTTTGAAATACCTATACAAACTTGTTCCTACATAGTAACTTGCAACTTTGAATGAGAATGTGCTTGCTTAGAGCAACGTGCTATATGTTCTGAATGCCCGAATTGGGAATCTGTGTCAAAACTTTGTTAGGAATTATGTGATCCTTACTAGCTGGAAGTAAGAGAGTTGGGGCATGAAGTTGTTTCTAGGAGTTGGACACATACCATGTTTAGCTCAGTTCTGGGCATCTTTGAAATACCTATACAAACTTGTTCCTACATAGTAACTTGCAACTTTGAATGAGAATGTGCTTGCTTACAGCAACGTGCTATATGTTCTGAATGCCCGAATTGGGAATCTGTGTCAAAACTTTGTTAGGAATTATGTGATCCTTACTAGCTGGAAGTAAGGGAGTTGGGGCAGGAAGTTATTTCTAGGAGTTGGACACTTACGAAGTTTAGCTCAGTTCTGGGCATCTTTGAAATACCTATACAAACTTGTTCCTACATAGTAACTTGCAACTTTGAATGAGAATGTGCTTGCTTACAGCAACGTGCTATATGTTCTGAATGCCCGAATTGGGAATCTGTGTCAAAACTTTGTTAGGAATTATGTGATCCTTACTAGCTGGAAGTAAGGGAGATGGGGCATGAAGTTATTTCTAGGAGTTGGACACATACCAAGTTTAGCTCAGTTCTGGGCATCTTTGAAATACCTATACAAACTTGTTCCTACATAGTAACTTGCATCTTTGAATGAGAATGTGCTTGCTTACAGCAACGTGCTATATGTTCTGAATGCCCGAATTGGGAATCTGTGTCAAAACTTTGTTAGGAATTATGTGATCATTACTAGCTGGAAGTAAGGGAGTTGGGGCATGAAGTTATTTCTAGGAGTTGGACACATACCAAGTTTTGCTCAGTTCTGGGCATCTTTGAAATACCTATACAAACTTGTTCCTACATAGTAACTTGCAACTTTGAATGAGAATGTGCTTTCTTACAGCAAGGTGCTATATGTTCTGAATGCCCGAATTGGGAATCTGTGTCAAAACTTTGTTAGGAATTATGTGATCCTTACTCGCTGGAAGTAAGGGAGTAGGGGCATGAAGTTATTTCTAGGAGTTGGACACATACCAAGTTTAGCTCAGTTCTGGGCATCTTTGAAATACCTATACAAACTTGTTCCTACATAGTAACTTGCAACTTTGAATGAGAATGTGCTTGCTTACAGCAACGTGCTATATGTTCTGAATGCCTGAATTGGGAATCTGTGTCAAAACTTTGTTAGGAATTATGTGATCCTTACTAGCTGGAAGTAAGGGAGATGGGGCATGAAGTTATTTCTAGGAGTTGGACACATACCAAGTTTAGCTCAGTTCTGGGCATCTTTGAAATACCTATACAAACTTGTTCCTACATAGTAACTTGCATCTTTGAATGAGAATGTGCTTGCTTACAGCAACGTGCTATATGTTCTGAATGCCCGAATTGGGAATCTGTGTCAAAACTTTGTTAGGAATTATGTGATCCTTACTAGCTGGAATTAAGGGAGTTGGGGCATGAAGTTATTTCTAGGAGTTGGACACATACCAAGTTTAGCTCAGTTCTGGGCATCTTTGAAATACCTATACAAACTTGTTCCTACATAGTAACTTGCAACTTTGAATGAGAATGTGCTTGCTTACAGCAACGTGCTATATGTTCTGAATGCCCGAATTGGGAATCTCTGTCAAAACTTTGTTAGGAATTATGTGATCCTTACTAGCTGGAAGTAAGGGAGTTGGGGCAGGAAGTTATTTCTAGGAGTTGGACACATACCAAGTTTAGCTCAGTTCTGGGCATCTTTGAAAGTCCTATTCAAACTTGTTCCTACATAGTAACTTGCAACTTTGAATGAGAATGTGCTTCCTTACAGCAACGTGCTATATGTTCTGAATGCCCGAATTGGGAATCTGTGTCAAAACGTTGTTAGGAATTATGTGATCCTTACTAGCTGGAATTAAGGGAGTTGGGGCATGAAGTTATTTCTAGGAGTTGGACACATACCAAGTTTAGCTCAGTTCTGGGCATCTTTGAAATACCTATACAAACTTGTTCCTACATAGTAACTTGCAACTTTGAATGAGAATGTGCTTGCTTAGAGCAACGTGCTATATGTTCTGAATGCCCGAATTGGGAATCTGTGTCAAAACTTTGTTAGGAATTATGTGATCCTTACTAGCTGGAAGTAAGAGAGTTGGGGCATGAAGTTGTTTCTAGGAGTTGGACACATACCATGTTTAGCTCAGTTCTGGGCATCTTTGAAATACCTATACAAACTTGTTCCTACATAGTAACTTGCAACTTTGAATGAGAATGTGCTTGCTTACAGCAACGTGCTATATGTTCTGAATGCCCGAATTGGGAATCTGTGTCAAAACTTTGTTAGGAATTATGTGATCCTTACTAGCTGGATGTAAGGGAGATGGGGCATGAAGTTATTTGTAGGAGTTGGACACATACCAAGTTTAGCTCAGTTCTGGGCATCTTTGAAATACCTATACAAACTTGTTCCTACATAGTAACTTGCAGCTTTGAATGAGAATGTGCTTGCTTACAGCAACGTGCTATATGTTCTGAATGCCCGAATTGGGAATCTGTGTCAAAACTTTGTTAGGAATTATGTGATCCTTACTAGCTGGAAGTAAGGGAGTTGGGGCATGAAGTTATTTCTAGGAGTTGGACACATACCAAGTTTAGCTCAGTTCTGGGCATCTTTGAAATACCTATACAAACTTGTTCCTACATAGTAACTTGCAACTTTGAATGAGAATGTGCTTGCTTACAGCAACGTGCTATATGTTCTGAATGCCCGAATTGGGAATCTCTGTCAAAACTTTGTTAAGAATTATGTGATCCTTACTAGCTGGAAGTAAGGGAGTTGGGGCAGGAAGTTATTTCTAGGAGTTGGACACATACCAAGTTTAGCTCAGTTCTGGGCATCTTTGAAAGTCCTATTCAAACTTGTTCCTACATAGTAACTTGCAACTTTGAATGAGAATGTGCTTTCTTACAGCAACGTGCTATATGTTCTGAATGCCAGAATTGGGAATCCGTGTCAAAACGTTGTTAGGAATTATGTGATCCTTACTAGCTGGAATTAAGGGAGTTGGTGCATGAAGTTATTTCTAGGAGTTGGACACATACCAAGTTTAGCTCAGTTCTGGGCATCTTTGAAATACCTATACAAACTTGTTCCTACATAGTAACTTGCAACTTTGAATGAGAATGTGCTTGCTTAGAGCAACGTGCTATATGTTGTGAATGCCCGAATCGGAATCCGTGTCAAAACTTTGTTAGGAATTATGTGATCCTTACTAGCTGGAAGTAAGGGAGTTGGGGCATGAAGTTGTTTCTAGGAGATGGACACATACCATGTTTAGCTCAGTTCTGGGCATCTTTGAAATACCTATAGAAACTTGTTCCTACATAGTAACTTGCAACTTTGAATGAGAATGTGCTTGCTTACAGCAACGTGCTATATGTTCTGAATGCCCGAATAGGGAATCTGTGTCAAAACTTTGTTAGGAATTATGTGATCCTTACTAGCTGGAAGTAAGGGAGATGGGGCATGAAGTTATTTCTAGGAGTTGGAGACATACCAAGTTTAGCTCAGTTCTGGGCATCTTCGAAATACCTATACAAACTTGTTCCTACATAGTAACTTGCAACATTGAATGAGAATGTGCTTGCTTACAGCAACGTGCTATATGTTCTGAATGCCCGAATTGGGAATCTGTGTCAAAACTTTTTTAGGAATTATGTGATCCTTACTAGGTGGAAGTAAGGGAGATGGGGCATGAAGTTATTTCTAGGAGTTGGACACATACCAAGTTTAGCTCAGTTCTGGGCATCTTTGAAATACCTATACAAACTTGTTCCTACATAGTAACTTGCAACTTTGAATGAGAATGTGCTTGCTTAGAGCAACGTGCTATATGTTCTGAATGCCCGAATTGGGAATCTGTGTCAAAACTTTGTTAGGAATTATGTGATCCTTACTAGCTGGAAGTAAGGGAGTTGGGGCATGAAGTTGTTTCTAGGAGTTGGAGACATACCATGTTTAGCTCAGTTCTGGGCATCTTTGAAATACCTATACAAACTTGTTCCTACATAGTAACTTGCAACTTTGAATGAGAATGTGCTTGCTTAGAGCAACGTGCTATATGTTGTGAATGCCCGAATTGGGAATCTGTGTCAAAACTTTGTTAGGAATTATGTGATCCTTACTAGCTGGAAGTAAGGGAGATGGGGCATGAAGTTATTTCTAGGAGTTGGACACATACCAAGTTTAGCTCAGTTCTGGGCATCTTTGAAATACCTAGACAAACTTGTTCCTACATAGTAACTTGCAACTTTGAATGAGAATGTGCTTGCTTACAGCAACGTGCTATATGTTCTGAATGCCCGAATTGGGAATCTGTGTCAAAACTTTGTTAGGAATTATGTGATCCTTACTAGCTGGAAGTAAGGGAGATGGGGCATGAAGTTATTTCTAGGAGTTGGACACATACCAAGTTTAGCTCAGTTCTGGGCATCTTTGAAATACCTATACAAACTTGTTCCTACATAGTAACTTGCATCTTTGAATGAGAATGTGCTTGCTTACAGCAACGTGCTATATGTTCTGAATGCCCGAATTGGGAATCTGTGTCAAAACTTTGTTAGGAATTATGTGATCCTTACTAGCTGGAAGTAAGGGAGATGGGGCATGAAGTTATTTCTAGGAGTTGGACACATACCAAGTTTAGCTCAGTTCTGGGCATCTTTGAAATACCTATACAAACTTGTTCCTACATAGTAACTTGCATCTTTGAATGAGAATGTGCTTGCTTACAGCAACGTGCTATATGTTCTGAATGCCCGAATTGGGAATCTGTGTCAAAACTTTGTTAGGAATTATGTGTTCCTTACTAGCTGGAAGTAAGGGAGTTGGGGCATGAAGTTATTTCTAGGAGTTGGACACATACCAAGTTTAGCTCAGTTCTGGGCATCTTTGAAATACCTATACAAACTTGTTCCTACATAGTAACTTGCAACTTTGAATGAGATTGTGCTTGCTTACAGCAACGTGCTATATGTTCTGAATGCCCGAATTGGGAATCTGTGTCAAAACTTTGTTAGGAATTATGTGATCCTTACTAGCTGGAAGTAAGGGAGTTGGGGCAGGAAGTTATTTCTAGGAGTTGGACACATACCAAGTTTAGCTCAGTTCTGGGCATCTTTGAAAGTCCTATTCAAACTTGTTCCTACATAGTAACTTGCAACTTTGAATGAGAATGTGCTTGCTTACAGCAACGTGCTATATGTTCTGAATGCCCGAATTGGGAATCTGTGTCAAAACGTTGTTAGGAATTATGTGATCCTTACTAGCTGGAAGTAAGGGAGTTGGGGCATGAAGTTATTTCTAGGAGTTGGACACATACCAAGTTTAGCTCAGTTCTGGGCATCTTTGAAATACCTATACAAACTTGTTCCTACATAGTAACTTGCAACTTTGAATGAGAATGTGCTTGCTTAGAGCAACGTGCTATATGTTCTGAATGCCCGAATTGGGAATCTGTGTCAAAACTTTGTTAGGAATTATGTGATCCTTACTAGCTGGAAGTAAGAGAGTTGGGGCATGAAGTTGTTTCTAGGAGTTGGACACATACCATGTTTAGCTCAGTTCTGGGCATCTTTGAAATACCTATACAAACTTGTTCCTACATAGTAACTTGCAACTTTGAATGAGAATGTGCTTGCTTACAGCAACGTGCTATATGTTCTGAATGCCCGAATTGGGAATCTGTGTCAAAACTTTGTTAGGAATTATGTGATCCTTACTAGCTGGAAGTAAGGGAGTTGGGGCAGGAAGTTATTTCTAGGAGTTGGACACATACGAAGTTTAGCTCAGTTCCGGGCATCTTTGAAATACCTATACAAACTTGTTTCTACATAGTAACTTGCAACTTTGAATGAGAATGTGCTTGCTTACAGCAACGTGCTATATGTTCTGAATGCCCGAATTGGGAATCTGTGTCAAAACTTTGTTAGGAATTATGTGATCCTTACTAGCTGGAAGTAAGGGAGTTGGGGCATGAAGTTGTTTCTAGGAGTTGGACACATACCATGTTTAGCTCAGTTCTGGGCATCTTTGAAACACCTATACAAACTTGTTCCTACATAGTAAATTGCAACTTTGAATGAGAATGTGCTTGCTTACAGCAACGTGCTATATGTTCTGAATGCCCGAATTGGGAATCTGTGTCAAAACTTTGTTAGGAATTATGTGATCCTTACTAGCTGGAAGTAAGTGAGTAGGTTCATGAAGTTATTTCTAGGAGTTGGACACATACCAAGTTTAGCTCAGTTCTGGGCATCTTTGAAATACCTATACAAACTTGTTCCTACATAGTAACTTGCAACTTTGAATGAGAATGTGCTTGCTTACAGCAACGTGCTATATGTTCTGAATGCCCGAATTGGGAATCTGTGTCAAAACTTTGTTAGGAATTATGTGATCCTTACTAGCTGGAAGTAAGGGAGATGGGGCATGAAGTTATTTCTAGGAGTTGGACACATACCAAGTTTAGCTCAGTTCTGGGCATCTTTGAAACACCTATACAAACTTGTTCCTACATAGTAAATTGCAACTTTGAATGAGAATGTGCTTGCTTACAGCAACGTGCTATATGTTCTGAATGCCCGAATTGGGAATCTGTGTCAAAACTTTGTTAGGAATTATGTGATCCTTACTAGCTGGAAGTAAGTGAGTAGGTTCATGAAGTTATTTCTAGGAGTTGGACACATACCAAGTTTAGCTCAGTTCTGGGCATCTTTGAAATACCTATACAAACTTGTTCCTACATAGTAACTTGCAACTTTGAATGAGAATGTGCTTGCTTACAGCAACGTGCTATATGTTCTGAATGCCCGAATTGGGAATCTGTGTCAAAACTTTGTTAGGAATTATGTGATCCTTACTAGCTGGAAGTAAGGGAGATGGGGCATGAAGTTATTTCTAGGAGTTGGACACATACCAAGTTTAGCTCAGTTCTGGGCATCTTTGAAATACCTATACAAACTTGTTCCTACATAGTAACTTGCATCTTTGAATGAGAATGTGCTTGCTTACAGCAACGTGCTATATGTTCTGAATGCCCGAATTGGGAATCTGTGTCAAAACTTTGTTAGGAATTATGTGATCCTTACTAGCTGGAAGTAAGGGAGATGGGGCATGAAGTTATTTCTAGGAGTTGGACACATACCAAGTTTAGCTCAGTTCTGGGCATCTTTGAAATACCTATACAAACTTGTTCCTACATAGTAACTTGCATCTTTGAATGAGAATGTGCTTGCTTACAGCAACGTGCTATATGTTCTGAATGCCCGAATTGGGAATCTGTGTCAAAACTTTGTTAGGAATTATGTGATCCTTACTAGCTGGAAGTAAGGGAGTTGGGGCGTGAAGTTATTTCTAGGAGTTGGACACATACCAAGTTTAGCTCAGTTCTGGGCATCTTTGAAATACCTATACAAACTTGTTCCTACATAGTAACTTGCAACTTTGAATGAGAATGTGCTTGCTTACAGCAACGTGCTATATGTTCTGAATGCCCGAATTGGGAATCTGTGTCAAAACTTTGTTAGGAATTATGTGATCCTTACTAGCTGGAAGTAAGGGAGTTGGGGCAGGAAGTTATTTCTAGGAGTTGGACACATACCAAGTTTAGCTCAGTTCTGGGCATCTTTGAAAGTCCTATTCAAACTTGTTCCTACATAGTAACTTGCAACTTTGAATGAGAATGTGCTTTCTTACAGCAACGTGCTATATGTTCTGAATGCCCGAATTGGGAATCTGTGTCAAAACGTTGTTAGGAATTATGTGATCCTTACTAGCTGGAATTAAGGGAGTTGGGGCATGAAGTTATTTCTAGGAGTTGGACACATACCAAGTTTAGCTCAGTTCTGGGCATCTTTGAAATACCTATACAAACTTGTTCCTACATAGTAACTTGCAACTTTGAATGAGAATGTGCTTGCTTAGAGCAACGTGCTATATGTTCTGAATGCCCGAATTGGGAATCTGTGTCAAAACTTTGTTAGGAATTATGTGATCCTTACTAGCTGGAAGTAAGAGAGTTGGGGCATGAAGTTGTTTCTAGGAGTTGGACACATACCATGTTTAGCTCAGTTCTGGGCATCTTTGAAATACCTATACAAACTTGTTCCTACATAGTAACTTGCAACTTTGAATGAGAATGTGCTTGCTTACAGCAACGTGCTATATGTTCTGAATGCCCGAATTGGGAATCTGTGTCAAAACTTTGTTAGGAATTATGTGATCCTTACTAGCTGGAAGTAAGGGAGTTGGGGCAGGAAGTTATTTCTAGGAGTTGGACACTTACGAAGTTTAGCTCAGTTCTGGGCATCTTTGAAATACCTATACAAACTTGTTCCTACATAGTAACTTGCAACTTTGAATGAGAATGTGCTTGCTTACAGCAACGTGCTATATGTTCTGAATGCCCGAATTGGGAATCTGTGTCAAAACTTTGTTAGGAATTATGTGATCCTTACTAGCTGGAAGTAAGGGAGATGGGGCATGAAGTTATTTCTAGGAGTTGGACACATACCAAGTTTAGCTCAGTTCTGGGCATCTTTGAAATACCTATACAAACTTGTTCCTACATAGTAACTTGCATCTTTGAATGAGAATGTGCTTGCTTACAGCAACGTGCTATATGTTCTGAATGCCCGAATTGGGAATCTGTGTCAAAACTTTGTTAGGAATTATGTGATCATTACTAGCTGGAAGTAAGGGAGTTGGGGCATGAAGTTATTTCTAGGAGTTGGACACATACCAAGTTTTGCTCAGTTCTGGGCATCTTTGAAATACCTATACAAACTTGTTCCTACATAGTAACTTGCAACTTTGAATGAGAATGTGCTTTCTTACAGCAACGTGCTATATGTTCTGAATGCCCGAATTGGGAATCTGTGTCAAAACTTTGTTAGGAATTATGTGATCCTTACTAGCTGGAATTAAGGGAGTTGGGGCATGAAGTTATTTCTAGGAGTTGGACACATACCAAGTTTAGCTCAGTTCTGGGCATCTTTGAAATACCTATACAAACTTGTTCCTACATAGTAACTTGCAACTTTGAATGAGAATGTGCTTGCTTACAGCAACGTGCTATATGTTCTGAATGCCCGAATTGGGAATCTCTGTCAAAACTTTGTTAGGAATTATGTGATCCTTACTAGCTGGAAGTAAGGGAGTTGGGGCAGGAAGTTATTTCTAGGAGTTGGACACATACCAAGTTTAGCTCAGTTCTGGGCATCTTTGAAAGTCCTATTCAAACTTGTTCCTACATAGTAACTTGCAACTTTGAATGAGAATGTGCTTTCTTACAGCAACGTGCTATATGTTCTGAATGCCAGAATTGGGAATCCGTGTCAAAACGTTGTTAGGAATTATGTGATCCTTACTAGCTGGAATAAAGGGAGTTGGTGCATGAAGTTATTTCTAGGAGTTGGACACATACCAAGTTTAGCTCAGTTCTGGGCATCTTTGAAATACCTATACAAACTTGTTCCTACATAGTAACTTGCAACTTTGAATGAGAATGTGCTTGCTTAGAGCAACGTGCTATATGTTGTGAATGCCCGAATCGGAATCCGTGTCAAAACTTTGTTAGGAATTATGTGATCCTTACTAGCTGGAAGTAAGGGAGTTGGGGCATGAAGTTGTTTCTAGGAGATGGACACATACCATGTTTAGCTCAGTTCTGGGCATCTTTGAAATACCTATAGAAACTTGTTCCTACATAGTAACTTGCAACTTTGAATGAGAATGTGCTTGCTTACAGCAACGTGCTATATGTTCTGAATGCCCGAATAGGGAATCTGTGTCAAAACTTTGTTAGGAATTATGTGATCCTTACTAGCTGGAAGTAAGGGAGATGGGGCATGAAGTTATTTCTAGGAGTTGGAGACATACCAAGTTTAGCTCAGTTCTGGGCATCTTTGAAATACCTATACAAACTTGTTCCTACATAGTAACTTGCAACTTTGAATGAGAATGTGCTTGCTTACAGCAACGTGCTATATGTTCTGAATGCCCGAATTGGGAATCTGTGTCAAAACTTTTTTAGGAATTATGTGATCCTTACTAGGTGGAAGTAAGGGAGATGGGGCATGAAGTTATTTCTAGGAGTTGGACACATACCAAGTTTAGCTCAGTTCTGGGCATCTTTGAAATACCTATACAAACTTGTTCCTACATAGTAACTTGCAACTTTGAATGAGAATGTGCTTGCTTAGAGCAACGTGCTATATGTTCTGAATGCCCGAATTGGGAATCTGTGTCAAAACTTTGTTAGGAATTATGTGATCCTTACTAGCTGGAAGTAAGGGAGTTGGGGCATGAAGTTGTTTCTAGGAGTTGGACACATACCATGTTTAGCTCAGTTCTGGGCATCTTTGAAATACCTATACAAACTTGTTCCTACATAGTAACTTGCAACTTTGAATGAGAATGTGCTTGCTTAGAGCAACGTGCTATATGTTGTGAATGCCCGAATTGGGAATCTGTGTCAAAACTTTGTTAGGAATTATGTGATCCTTACTAGCTGGAAGTAAGGGAGATGGGGCATGAAGTTATTTCTAGGAGTTGGACACATACCAAGTTTAGCTCAGTTCTGGGCATCTTTGAAATACCTAGACAAACTTGTTCCTACATAGTAACTTGCAACTTTGAATGAGAATGTGCTTGCTTACAGCAACGTGCTATATGTTCTGAATGCCCGAATTGGGAATCTGTGTCAAAACTTTGTTAGGAATTATGTGATCCTTACTAGCTGGAAGTAAGGGAGATGGGGCATGAAGTTATTTCTAGGAGTTGGACACATACCAAGTTTAGCTCAGTTCTGGGCATCTTTGAAATACCTATACAAACTTGTTCCTACATAGTAACTTGCATCTTTGAATGAGAATGTGCTTGCTTACAGCAACGTGCTATATGTTCTGAATGCCCGAATTGGGAATCTGTGTCAAAACTTTGTTAGGAATTATGTGATCCTTACTAGCTGGAAGTAAGGGAGTTGGGGCATGAAGTTATTTCTAGGAGTTGGACACATACCAAGTTTAGCTCAGTTCTGGGCATCTTTGAAATACCTATACAAACTTGTTCCTACATATTAACTTGCAACTTTGAATGAGAATGTGCTTTCTTACAGCAACGTGCTATATGTTCTGAATGCCCGAATTGGGAATCTGTGTCAAAATATGTTAGGAATTATGTGATCCTTACTAGCTGGAAGTAAGGGAGTTGGGGCATGAAGGTATTTCTAGGAGTTGGACACATACCAAGTTTAGCACAGTTCTGGGCATCTTTGAAATACCTATACAAACTTGTTCCTACATAGTAACTTGCAACTTTGAATGAGAATGTGCTTGCTTACAGCAACGTGCTATATGTTCTGAATGCCCGAATTGGGAATCTGTGTCAAAACTTTGTTAGGAATTATGTGATCCTTACTAGCTGGAAGTAAGGGAGATGGGGCATGAAGTTATTTCTAGGAGTTGGACACATACCAAGTTTAGCTCAGTTCTGGGCGTCTTTGAAATACCTATACAAACTTGTTCCTACATAGTAACTTGCAACTTTGAATGAGAATGTGCTTGCTTACAGCAACGTGCTATATGTTCTGAATGCCCGAATAGGGAATCTGTGTCAAAACTTTGTTAGGAATTATGTGATCCTTACTAGCTGGAAGTAAGCGAGATGGGGCATGAAGTTATTTCTAGGAGTTGGACACATACCAAGTTTAGCTCAGTTCTGGGCATCTTTGAAATACCTATACAAACTTGTTCCTACATAGTAACTTGCATCTTTGAATGAGAATGTGCTTGCTTACAGCAACGTGCTATATGTTCTGAATGCCCGAATTGGGAATCTGTGTCAAAACTTTGTTAGGAATTATGTGATCCTTACTAGCTGGAAGTAAGGGAGATGGGGCATGAAGTTATTTCTAGGAGTTGGACACATACCAAGTTTAGCTCAGTTCTGGGCGTCTTTGAAATACCTATACAAACTTGTTCCTACATATTAACTTGCAACTTTGAATGAGAATGTGCTTTCTTACAGCAACGTGCTATATGTTCTGAATGCCCGAATTGGGAATCTGTCTTAAAATTTGTTAGGAATTATGTGATCCTTACTAGCTGGAAGTAAGTGAGTTGGGGCATGAAGGTATTTCTAGGAGTTGGACACATACCAAGTTTAGCACAGTTCTGGGCATCTTTGAAATACCTATACAAACTTGTTCCTACATAGTAACTTGCAACTTTGAATGAGAATGTGCTTGCTTACAGCAACGTGCTATATGTTCTGAATGCCCGAATTGGGAATCTGTGTCAAAACTTTGTTAGGAATTGTGTGATCCTTACTAGCTGGAAGTAAGGGAGATGGGGCATGAAGTTATTTCTAGGAGTTGGACACATACCAAGTTTAGCTCAGTTCTGGGCGTCTTTGAAATACCTATACAAACTTGTTCCTACATAGTAACTTGCAACTTTGAATGAGAATGTGCTTGCTTACAGCAACGTGCTATATGTTCTGAATGCCCGAATTGGGAATCTGTGGCAAAACTTTGTTAGGAATTATGTGATCCTTACTAGCTGGAAGTAAGGGAGATGGGGCATGAAGTTATTTCTAGGAGTTGGACACATACCAAGTTTAGCTCAGTTCTGGGCATCTTTGAAATACCTATACAAACTTGTTCCTACATAGTAACTTGCATCTTTGAATGAGAATGTGCTTGCTTACAGCAACGTGCGATATGTTCTGAATGCCCGAATTGGGAATCTGTGTCAAAACTTTGTTAGGAATTATGTGATCCTTACTAGCTGGAAGTAAGTGAGTTGGGGCATGAAGTTATTTCTAGGAGTTGGACACATACCAAGTTTAGCTCAGTTCTGGGCATCTTTGAAATACCTATACAAACTTGTTCCTACATAGTAACTTGCATCTTTGAATGAGAATGTGCTTTCTTACAGCAACGTGCTATATGTTGTGAATGCCCGAATTGGGAATCTGTGTCAAAACTTTGTTAGGAATTATGTGATCCTTACTAGGTGGAAGTAAGGGAGTTGGGGCATGAAGTTAGTTCTAGGAGTTGGACACATACAACGTTTAGCTCAGTTCTGGGCATCTTTGAAATACCTATACAAACTTGTTCCTACATAGTAACTTGCAACTTTGAATGAGAATGTGCTTGCTTACAGCAACGTGCTATATGTTCTGAATGCCCGAATTGGGAATCTGTGTCAAAACTTTGTTAGAATTATGTGATCCTTACTAGCTGGAATTAAGGGAGTTGGGGCATGAAGTTATTTCTAGGAGTTGGACACATACCAAGTTTAGCTCAGTTCTGGGCATCTTTGAAATACCTATACAAACTTGTTCCTACATAGTAACTTGCATCTTTGAATGAGAATGTGCTTGCTTACAGCAACGTGCTATATGTTCTGAATGCCCGAATTGGGAATCTGTGTCAAAACTTTGTTAGGAATTATGTGATCCTTACTAGCTGGAAGTAAGGGAGTTGGGGCATGAAGTTATTTCTAGGAGTTGGACACATACCAAGTTTAGCTCAGTTCTGGGCATCTTTGAAATACCTATACAAACTTGTTCCTACATAGTAACTTGCAACTTTGAATGAGAATGTGCTTGCTTACAGCAACGTGCTATATGTTCTGAATGCCCGAATTGGGAATCTGTGTCAAAACTTTGTTAGGAATTATGTGATCCTTACTAGCTGGAAGTAAGGGAGATGGGGCATGAAGTTATTTCTAGGAGTTGGACACATACCAAGTTTAGCTCAGTTCTGGGCATCTTTGAAATACCTATACAAACTTGTTCCTACATAGTAACTTGCAACTTTGAATGAGAATGTGCTTTCTTACAGCAACGTGCTATATGTTCTGAATTCCCGATTGGGAATCTGTGTCAAAATTTGTTAGGAATTATGTGATCCTTACTAGCTGGAAGTAAGGGAGTTGGGGCATGAAGGTATTTCTAGGAGTTGGACACTTACCAAGTTTAGCACAGTTCTGGGCATCTTTGAAATACCTATACAAACTTGTTCCTACATAGTAACTTGCAACTTTGAATGAGAATGTGCTTGCTTACAGCAACGTGCTATATGTTCTGAATGCCCGAATTGGGAATCTGTGTCAAAACTTTGTTAGGAATTATGTGATCCTTACTAGCTGGAAGTAAGGGAGATGGGGCATGAAGTTATTTCTAGGAGTTGGACACATACCAAGTTTAGCTCAGTTCTGGGCATCTTTGAAATACCTATACAAACTTGTTCCTACATAGTAACTTACATCTTTGAATGAGAATGTGCTTGCTTACAGCAACGTGCTATATGTTCTGAATGCCCGAATTGGGAATCTGTGTCAAAACTTTGTTAAGAATTATGTGATCCTTACCAGCTGGAAGTAAGGGAGATGGGGCATGAAGTTATTTCTAGGAGTTGGACACATACCAAGTTTAGCTCAGTTCTGGGCGTCTTTGAAATACCTATACAAACTTGTTCCTACATATTAACTTGCAACTTTGAATGAGAATGTGCTTTCTTACAGCAACGTGCTATATGTTCTGAATGCCCGAATTGGGAATCTGTGTCAAAATTTGTTAGGAATTATGTGATCCTTACTAGCTGGAAGTAAGGGAGTTGGGGCATGAATGTATTTCTAGGAGTTGGACACATACCAAGTTTAGCACAGTTCTGGGCATCTTTGAAATACCTATACAAACTTGTTCCTACATAGTAACTTGCAACTTTGAATGAGAATGTGCTTGCTTACAGCAACGTGCTATATGTTCTGAATGCCCGAATTGGGAATCTGTGTCAAAACTTTGTTAGGAATTATGTGATCCTTACTAGCTGGACGTAAGGGAGATGGGGCATGAAGTTATTTCTAGGAGTTGGACACAAACCAAGTTTAGCTCAGTTCTGGGCGTCTTTGAAATACCTATACAAACTTGTTCCTACATATTAACTTGCAACTTTGAATGAGAATGTGCTTTCTTACAGCAACGTGCTATATGTTCTGAATGCCCGAATTGGGAATCTGTGTCAAAATTTGTTAGGAATTATGTGATCCTTACTAGCTGGAAGTAAGGGAGTTGGGGCATGAAGGTATTTCTAGGAGTTGGACACATACCAAGTTTAGCACAGTTCTGGGCATCTTTGAAATACCTATACAAACTTGTTCCTACATAGTAACTTGCAACTTTGAATGAGAATGTGCTTGCTTACAGCAACGTGCTATATGTTCTGAATGCCCGAATTGGGAATCTGTGTCAAAACTTTGTTAGGAATTGTGTGATCCTTACTAGCTGGAAGTAAGGGAGATGGGGCATGAAGTTATTTCTAGGAGTTGGACACATACCAAGTTTAGCTCAGTTCTGGGCATCTTTGAAATACCTATACAAACTTGTTCCTACATAGTAACTTGCAACTTTGAATGAGAATGTGCTTGCTTACAGCAACGTGCTATATGTTCTGAATGCCCGAATTGGGAATCTGTGGCAAAACTTTGTTAGGAATTATGTGATCCTTACTAGCTGGAAGTAAGGGAGATGGGGCATGAAGTTATTTCTAGGAGTTGGACACATACCAAGTTTAGCTCAGTTCTGGGCATCTTTGAAATACCTATACAAACTTGTTCCTACATAGTAACTTGCATCTTTGAATGAGAATGTGCTTGCTTACAGCAACGTGCTATATGTTCTGAATGCCCCAATTGGGAATCTGTGTCAAAACTTTGTTAGGAATTATGTGATCCTTACTAGCTGGAAGTAAGTGAGTTGGGGCATGAAGTTATTTCTAGGAGTTGGACACATACCAAGTTTAGCTCAGTTCTGGGCATCTTTGAAATACCTATACAAACTTGTTCCTACATAGTAACTTGCATCTTTGAATGAGAATGTGCTTTCTTACAGCAACGTGCTATATGTTGTGAATGCCCGAATTGGGAATCTGTGTCAAATCTTTGTTAGGAATTATGTGATCCTTACTAGGTGGAAGTAAGGGAGTTGGGGCATGAAGTTAGTTCTAGGAGTTGGACACATACAACGTTTAGCTCAGTTCTGGGCATCTTTGAAATACCTATACAAACTTGTTCCTACATAGTAACTTGCAACTTTGAATGAGAATGTGCTTGCTTACAGCAAAGTGCTATATGTTCTGAATGCCCGAATTGGGAATCTGTGTCAAAACTTTGTTAGGAATTATGTGATCCTTACTAGCTGGAAGTAAGGGAGATGGGGCATGAAGTTATTTCTATGAGTTGGACACATACCAAGTTTAGCTCAGTTCTGGGCATCTTTGAAAGTCCTATTCAAACTTGTTCCTACATAGTTTCTTGCAACTTTGAATGAGAATGTGCTTTCTTACAGCAACGTGCTATATGTTCTGAATGCCCGAATTGGGAATCTGTGTCAAAACTTTGTTAGAATTATGTGATCCTTACTAGCTGGAATTAAGGGAGTTGGGGCATGAAGTTATTTCTAGGAGTTGGACACATACCAAGTTTAGCTCAGTTCTGGGCATCTTTGAAATACCTATACAAACTTGTTCCTACATAGTAACTTGCATCTTTGAATGAGAATGTGCTTGCTTACAGCAACGTGCTATATGTTCTGAATTCCCGAATTGGGAATCTGTGTCAAAACTTTGTTAGGAATTATGTGATCCTTACTAGCTGGAAGTAAGGGAGTTGGGGCATGAAGTTATTTCTAGGAGTTGGACACATACCAAGTTTAGCTCAGTTCTGGGCATCTTTGAAATACCTATACACACTTGTTCCTACATAGTAACTTGCAACTTTGAATGAGAATGTGCTTGCTTACAGCAACGTGCTATATGTTCTGAATGCCCGAATAGGGAATCTGTGTCAAAACTTTGTTAGGAATTATGTGATCCTTACTAGCTGGAAGTAAGGGAGATGGGGCATGAAGTTATTTCTAGGAGTTGGACACATACCAAGTTTAGCTCAGTTCTGGGCATCTTTGAAATACCTATACAAACTTGTTCCTACATATTAACTTGCATTTTTGAATGAGAATGTGCTTTCTTACAGCAACGTGCTATATGTTCTGAATGCCCGAATTGGGAATCTGTGTCAAAATTTGTTAGGAATTATGTGATCCTTACTAGCTGGAAGTAAGGGAGTTGGGGCATGAAGGTATTTCTAGGAGTTGGACACATACCAAGTTTAGCACAGTTCTGGGCATCTTTGAAATACCTATACAAACTTGTTCCTACATAGTAACTTGCAACTTTGAATGAGAATGTGCTTGCTTACAGCAACGTGCTATATGTTCTGAATGCCCGAATTGGGAATCTGTGTCAAAACTTTGTTAGGAATTATGTGATCCTTACTAGCTGGAAGTAAGGGAGATGGGGCATGAAGTTATTTCTAGGAGTTGGACACATACCAAGTTTAGCTCAGTTCTGGGCGTCTTTGAAATACCTATACAAACTTGTTCCTACATAGTAACTTGCAACTTTGAATGTGCTTGCTTACAGCAACGTGCTATATGTTCTGAATGCCCGAATAGGGAATCTGTGTCAAAACTTTGTTAGGAATTATGTGATCCTTACTAGCTGGAAGTAAGTGAGATGGGGCATGAAGTTATTTCTAGGAGTTGGACACATACCAAGTTTAGCTCAGTTCTGGGCATCTTTGAAATACCTATACAAACTTGTTCCTACATAGTAACTTGCATCTTTGAATGAGAATGTGCTTGCTTACAGCAACGTGCTATATGTTCTGAATGCCCGAATTGGGAATCTGTGTCAAAATTTGTTAGGAATTATGTGATCCTTACTAGCTGGAAGTAAGGGAGTTGGGGCATGAAGGTATTTCTAGGAGTTGGACACATACCAAGTTTAGCACAGTTCTGGGCATCTTTGAAATACCTATACAAACTTGTTCCTACATAGTAACTTGCAACTTTGAATGAGAATGTGCTTGCTTACAGCAACGTGCTATATGTTCTGAATGCCCGAATTGGGAATCTGTGTCAAAATTTGTTAGGAATTATGTGATCCTTACTAGCTGGAAGTAAGGGAGATGGGGCATGAAGTTATTTCTAGGAGTTGGACACATACCAAGTTTAGCTCAGTTCTGGGCGTCTTTGAAATACCTATACAAACTTGTTCCTACATAGTAACTTGCAACTTTGAATGAGAATGTGCTTGCCTACAGCAACGTGCTATATGTTCTGAATGCCCGAATAGGGAATCTGTGTCAAAACTTTGTTAGGAATTATGTGATCCTTACTAGCTGGAAGTAAGTGAGATGGGGCATGAAGTTATTTCTAGGAGTTGGACACATACCAAGTTTAGCTCAGTTCTGGGCGTCTTTGAAATACCTATACAAACTTGTTCCTACATAGTAACTTGCATCTTTGAATGAGAATGTGCTTGCTTACAGCAACGTGCTATATGTTCTGAATGCCCGAATTGGGAATCTGTGTCAAAACTTTGTTAGGAATTATGTGATCCTTACTAGCTGGAAGTAAGGGAGTTGGGGCATGAAGTTATTTCTAGGAGTTGGACACATACCAAGTTTAGCTTAGTTCTGGGCATCTTTGAAATACCTATACAAACTTGTTCCTACATAGTAACTTGCATCTTTGAATGAGAATGTGCTTTCTTACAGCAACGTGCTATATGTTGTGAATGCCCGAATTGGGAATCTGTGTCAAAACTTTGTTAGGAGTTATGTGATCCTTACTAGGTGGAAGTAAGGGAGTTGGGGCATGAAGTTATTTCTAGGAGTTGGACACATACAACGTTTAGCTCAGTTCTGGGCATCTTTGAAATACCTATACAAACTTGTTCCTACATAGTAACTTGCAACTTTGAATGAGAATGTGCTTGCTTACAGCAACGTGCTATATGTTCTGAATGCCCGAATTGGGAATCTGTGTCAAAACTTTGTTAGGAATTATGTGATCCTTACTAGCTGGAAGTAAGGGAGATGGGGCATGAAGTTATTTCTATGAGTTGGACACATACCAAGTTTAGCTCAGTTCTGGGCATCTTTGAAAGTCCTATTCAAACTTGTTCCTACATAGTTTCTTGCAACTTTGAATGAGAATGTGCTTTCTTACAGCAACGTGCTATATGTTCTGAATGCCCGAATTGGGAATCTGTGTCAAAACTTTGTTAGAATTATGTGATCCTTACTAGCTGGAATTAAGGGAGTTGGGGCATGAAGTTATTTCTAGGAGTTGGACACATACCAAGTTTAGCTCAGTTCTGGGCATCTTTGAAATACCTATACAAACTTGTTCCTACATAGTAACTTGCATCTTTGAATGAGAATGTGCTTGCTTACAGCAACGTGCTATATGTTCTGAATGCCCGAATTGGGAATCTGTGTCAAAACTTTGTTAGGAATTATGTGATCCTTACTAGCTGGAAGTAAGGGAGTTGGGGCATGAAGTTATTTCTAGGAGTTGGACACATACCAAGTTTAGCTCAGTTCTGGGCATCTTTGAAATACCTATACAAACTTGTTCCTACATAGTAACTTGCAACTTTGAATGAGAATGTGCTTGCTTACAGCAACGTGCTATATGTTCTGAATGCCCGAATTGGGAATCTGTGTCAAAACTTTGTTAGGAATTATGTGATCCTTACTAGCTGGAAGTAAGGGAGATGGGGCATGAAGTTATTTCTAGGAGTTGGACACATACCAAGTTTAGCTCAGTTCTGGGCATCTTTGAAATACCTATACAAACTTGTTCCTACATAGTAACTTGCAACTTTGAATGAGAATGTGCTTTCTTACAGCAACGTGCTATATGTTCTGAATTCCCGATTGGGAATCTGTGTCAAAATTTGTTAGGAATTATGTGATCCTTACTAGCTGGAAGTAAGGGAGTTGGGGCATGAAGGTATTTCTAGGAGTTGGACACATACCAAGTTTAGCACAGTTCTGGGCATCTTTGAAATACCTATACAAACTTGTTCCTACATAGTAACTTGCAACTTTGAATGAGAATGTGCTTGCTTACAGCAACGTGCTATATGTTCTGAATGCCCGAATTGGGAATCTGTGTCAAAACTTTGTTAGGAATTATGTGATCCTTACTAGCTGGAAGTAAGGGAGATGGGGCATGAAGTTATTTCTAGGAGTTGGACACATACCAAGTTTAGCTCAGTTCTGGGCGTCTTTGAAATACCTATAAAAACTTGTTCCTACATAGTAACTTGCAACTTTGAATGTGCTTGCTTACAGCAACGTGCTATATGTTCTGAATGCCCGAATAGGGAATCTGTGTCAAAACTTTGTTAGGAAATATGTGATCCTTACTAGCTGGAAGTAAGTGAGATGGGGCATGAAGTTATTTCTAGGAGTTGGACACATACCAAGTTTAGCTCAGTTCTGGGCATCTTTGAAATACCTATACAAACTTGTTCCTACATAGTAACTTGCATCTTTGAATGAGAATGTGCTTGCTTACAGCAACGTGCTATATGTTCTGAATGCCCGAATTGGGAATCTGTGTCAAAACTTTGTTAGGAATTATGTGATCCTTACTAGCTGGAAGTAAGGGAGATGGGGCATGAAGTTATATCTAGGAGTTGGACACATACCAAGTTTAGCTCAGTTCTGGGCGTCTTTGAAATACCTATACAAACTAGTTCCTACATATTAACTTGCAACTTTGAATGAGAATGTGCTTCCTTACAGCAACGTGCTATATGTTCTGAATGCCCGAATTGGGAATCTGTGTCAAAATTTGTTAGGAATTCTGTGATCCTTACTAGCTGGAAGTAAGGGAGATGGGGCATGAAGTTATTTCTAGGAGTTGGACACATACCAAGTTGAGCTCAGTTCTGGGCGTCTTTGAAATACCTATACAAACTTGTTCCTACATAGTAACTTGCAACTTTGAATGAGAATGTGCTTGCCTACTGCAACGTGCTATATGTTCTGAATGCCCGAATAGGGAATCTGTGTCAAAACTTTGTTAGGAATTATGTGATCCTTACTAGCTGGAAGTAAGTGAGATGGGGCATGAAGTTATTTCTAGGAGTTGGACACATACCAAGTTTAGCTCAGTTCTGGGCATCTTTGAAATACCTATACAAACTTGTTCCTACATAGTAACTTGCATCTTTGAATGAGAATGTGCTTGCTTACAGCAACGTGCTATATGTTCTGAATGCCCGAATTGGGAATCTGTGTCAAAACTTTGTTAGGAATTATGTGATCCTTACTAGCTGGAAGTAAGGGAGTTCGGGCATGAAGTTATTTCTAGGAGTTGGACACATACCAAGTTTAGCTTAGTTCTGGGCATCTTTGAAATCCCTATACAAACTTGTTCCTACATAGTAACTTGCATCTTTGAATGAGAATGTGTTTTCTTACAGCAACGTGCTATATGTTGTGAATGCCCGAATTGGGAATCTGTGTCAAAACTTTGTTAGGAATTATGTGATCCTTACTAGGTGGAAGTAAGGGAGTTGGGGCATGAAGTTATTTCTAGGAGTTGGACACATACAACGTTTAGCTCAGTTCTGGGCATCTTTGAAATACCTATACAAACTTGTTCCTACATAGTAACTTGCAACTTTGAATGAGAATGTGCTTGCTTACAGCAACGTGCTATATGTTCTGAATGCCCGAATTGGGAATCTGTGTCTAAACTTTGTTAGGAATTATGTGATCCTTACTAGCTGGAAGTAAGGGAGATGGGGCATGAAGTTATTTCTATGAGTTGGACACATACCAAGTTTAGCTCAGTTCTGGGCATCTTTGAAAGTCCTATTCAAACTTGTTCCTACATAGTTTCTTGCAACTTTGAATGAGAATGTGCTTTCTTACAGCAACGTGCTATATGTTCTGAATGCCCGAATTGGGAATCTGTGTCAAAACTTTGTTAGAATTATGTGATCCTTACTAGCTGGAAGTAAGGGAGTTGGGGCATGAAGTTGTTTCTAGGAGTTGGACACATACCATGTTTAGCTCAGTTCTGGGCATCTTTGAAATACCTATACAAACTTGTTCCTACATAGTAACTTGCAACTTTGAATGAGAATGTGCTTGCTTACAGCAACGTGCTATATGTTCTGAATGCCCGAATGGGAATCTGTGTCAAAACTTTGTTAGGAATTATGTGATCCTTACTAGCTGGAAGTAAGGGAGATGGGGCATGAAGTTATTTCTAGGAGTTGAAGACATACCAAGTTTAGCTCAGTTCTGGGCATCTTTGAAATACCTATACAAACTTGTTCCTACATAGTAACTTGCCACTTTGAATGAGAATGTGCTTGCTTACAGCAACGTGCTATATGTTCTACATGCCCGAATTGGGAATCTGTGTCAAAACTTTGTTAGGAATTATGTGATCCTTACTAGCTGGAATTAAGGGAGTTGGGGCATGAAGTTATTTCTAGGAGTTGGACACATACCAAGTTTAGCTCAGTTCTGGGCATCTTTGAAATACCTATACAAACTTGTTCCTACATAGTAACTTGCAACTTTGAATGAGAATGTGCTTGCTTACAGCAACGTGCTCTATGTTCTGAATGCCCGAATTGGGAATCTGTGTCAAAACTTTGTTAGGAATTATGTGATCCTTACTAGCTGGAAGTAAGGGAGTTGGGGCATGAAGTTGTTTCTAGGAGTTGGACACATACCATGTTTAGCTCAGTTCTGGGCATCTTTGAAATACCTATACAAACTTGTTCCTACATAGTAACTTGCAACTTTGAATGAGAATGTGCTTGCTTAGAGCAACGTGCTATATGTTCTGAATGCCCGAATGGGAATCTGTGTCAAAACTTTGTTAGGAATTATGTGATCCTTACTAGCTGGAAGTAAGGGAGATGGGGCATGAAGTTATTTCTAGGAGTTGAAGACATACCAAGTTTAGCTCAGTTCTGGGCATCTTTGAAATACCTATACAAACTTGTTCCTACATAGTAACTTGCCACTTTGAATGAGAATGTGCTTGCTTACAGCAACGTGCTATATGTTCTGAATGCCCGAATTGGGAATCTGTGTCAAAACTTTGTTAGGAATTATGTGATCCTTACTAGCTGGAAGTAAGGGAGATGGGGCATGAAGTTATTTCTAGGAGTTGGACACATACCAAGTTTAGCTCAGATCTGGGCATCTTTGAAATACCTATACAAACTTGTTCCTACATAGTAACTTGCAACTTTGAATGAGAATGTGCTTGCTTACAGCAACGTGCTACATGTTCTGAATGCCCGAATTGGGAATCTGTGTCAAAACTTTCTTAGGAATTATGTGATCCTTACTAGCTGGAAGTAAGGGAGTTGGGGCATGAAGTTATTTCTAGGAGTTGGACACATACCAAGTTTAGCTCAGTTCTGGGCAACTTTGAAAGTCCTATTCAAACTTGTTCCTACATAGTAACTTGCAACTTTGAATGAGAATGTGCTTTCTTACAGCAACGTGCTATATGTTCTGAATGCCCGAATTGGGAATCTGTGTCAAAATTTGTTAGGAATTATGTGATCCTTACTAGCTGGACGTAAGGGAGTTGGGGCATGAAGGTATTTCTAGGAGTTGGACACATACCAAGTTTAGCTCAGTTCTGGGCATCTTTGAAATACCTATACAAACTTGTTCCTACATAGTAACTTGCAACTTTGAATGAGAATGTGCTTGCTTACAGCAAAGTGCTATATGTTGTGAATGCCCGAATTGGGAATTTGTGTCAAAACTTTGTTAGGAATTATGTGATCCTTACAAGCTGGAAGTAAGGGAGATGGGGCATGAAGTTATTTCTAGGAGTTGAACACATACCATGTTTAGCTCAGTTCTGGGCATCTTTGAAATACCTATACAAACTTGTTCCTACATAGTAACTTGCAACTTTGAATGAGAATGTGCTTGCTTACAGCAACGTGCTATATGTTCTGAATGCCCGAATTGGGAATCTGTGTCAAAACTTTGTTAGGAATTATGTGATCCTTACTAGCTGGAAGTAAGGGAGATGGGGCATGAAGTTATTTCTAGGAGTTGGACACATACCAAGTTTAGCTCAGTTCTGGGCGTCTTTGAAATACCTATACAAACTTGTTCCTACATATTAACTTGCAACTTTGAATGAGAATGTGCTTTCTTACAGCAACGTGCTATATGTTCTGAATGCCCGAATTGGGAATCTGTGTCAAAATTTGTTAGGAATTATGTGATCCTTACTAGCTGGAAGTAAGGGAGTTGGGGCATGAAGGTATTTCTAGGAGTTGGACACATACCAAGTTTAGCTCAGTTCTGGGCGTCTTTGAAATACCTATACAAACTTGTTCCTACATATTAACTTGCAACTTTGAATGAGAATGTGCTTTCTTACAGCAACGTGCTATATGTTCTGAATGCCCGAATTGGGAATCTGTGTCAAAATTTGTTAGGAATTATGTGATCCTTACTAGCTGGAAGTAATGGAGTTGGGGCATGAAGGTATTTCTAGGAGTTGGACACATACCAAGTTTAGCACAGTTCTGGGCATCTTTGAAATACCTATACAAACTTGTTCCTACATAGTAACTTGCAACTTTGAATGAGAATGTGCTTGCTTACAGCAACGTGCTATATGTTCTGAATGCCCGAATTGGGAATCTGTGTCAAAATTTGTTAGGAATTATGTGATCCTTACTAGCTGGAAGTAAGGGAGATGGGGCATGAAGTTATTTCTAGGAGTTGGACACATACCAAGTTTAGCTCAGTTCTGGGCGTCTTTGAAATACCTATACAAACTTGTTCCTACATAGTAACTTGCAACTTTGAATGAGAATGTGCTTGCCTACTGCAACGTGCTATATGTTCTGAATGCCCGAATAGGGAATCTGTGTCAAAACTTTGTTAGGAATTATGTGATCCTTACTAGCTGGAAGTAAGTGAGATGGGGCATGAAGTTATTTCTAGGAGTTGGACACATACCAAGTTTAGCTCAGTTCTGGGCATCTTTGAAATACCTATACAAACTTGTTCCTACATAGTAACTTGCATCTTTGAATGAGAATGTGCTTGCTTACAGCAACGTGCTATATGTTCTGAATGCCCGAATTGGGAATCTGTGTCAAAACTTTGTTAGGAATTATGTGATCCTTACTAGCTGGAAGTAAGGGAGTTGGGGCATGAAGTTATTTCTAGGAGTTGGACACATACCAAGTTTAGCTTAGTTCTGGGCATCTTTGAAATCCCTATACAAACTTGTTCCTACATAGTAACTTGCATCTTTGAATGAGAATGTGTTTTCTTACAGCAACGTGCTATATGTTGTGAATGCCCGAATTGGGAATCTGTGTCAAAACTTTGTTAGGAATTATGTGATCCTTACTAGGTGGAAGTAAGGGAGTTGGGGCATGAAGTTATTTCTAGGAGTTGGACACATACAACGTTTAGCTCAGTTCTGGGCATCTTTGAAATACCTATACAAACTTGTTCCTACATAGTAACTTGCAACTTTGAATGAGAATGTGCTTGCTTACAGCAACGTGCTATATGTTCTGAATGCCCGAATTGGGAATCTGTGTCTAAACTTTGTTAGGAATTATGTGATCCTTACTAGCTGGAAGTAAGGGAGATGGGGCATGAAGTTATTTCTATGAGTTGGACACATACCAAGTTTAGCTCAGTTCTGGGCATCTTTGAAAGTCCTATTCAAACTTGTTCCTACATAGTTTCTTGCAACTTTGAATGAGAATGTGCTTTCTTACAGCAACGTGCTATATGTTCTGAATGCCCGAATTGGGAATCTGTGTCAAAACTTTGTTAGAATTATGTGATCCTTACTAGCTGGAATTAAGGGAGTTGGGGCATGAAGTTATTTCTAGGAGTTGGACACATACCAAGTTTAGCTCAGTTCTGGGCATCTTTGAAATACCTATACAAACTTGTTCCTACATAGTAACTTGCAACTTTGAATGAGAATGTGCTTGCTTACAGCAACGTGCTCTATGTTCTGAATGCCCGAATTGGGAATCTGTGTCAAAACTTTGTTAGGAATTATGTGATCCTTACTAGCTGGAAGTAAGGGAGTTGGGGCATGAAGTTGTTTCTAGGAGTTGGACACATACCATGTTTAGCTCAGTTCTGGGCATCTTTGAAATACCTATACAAACTTGTTCCTACATAGTAACTTGCAACTTTGAATGAGAATGTGCTTGCTTACAGCAACGTGCTATATGTTCTGAATGCCCGAATGGGAATCTGTGTCAAAACTTTGTTAGGAATTATGTGATCCTTACTAGCTGGAAGTAAGGGAGATGGGGCATGAAGTTATTTCTAGGAGTTGAAGACATACCAAGTTTAGCTCAGTTCTGGGCATCTTTGAAATACCTATACAAACTTGTTCCTACATAGTAACTTGCCACTTTGAATGAGAATGTGCTTGCTTACAGCAACGTGCTATATGTTCTGAATGCCCGAATTGGGAATCTGTGTCAAAACTTTGTTAGGAATTATGTGATCCTTACTAGCTGGAATTAAGGGAGTTGGGGCATGAAGTTATTTCTAGGAGTTGGACACATACCAAGTTTAGCTCAGTTCTGGGCATCTTTGAAATACCTATACAAACTTGTTCCTACATAGTAACTTGCAACTTTGAATGAGAATGTGCTTGCTTACAGCAACGTGCTCTATGTTCTGAATGCCCGAATTGGGAATCTGTGTCAAAACTTTGTTAGGAATTATGTGATCCTTACTAGCTGGAAGTAAGTGAGTTGGGGCATGAAGTTGTTTCTAGGAGTTGGACACATACCATGTTTAGCTCAGTTCTGGGCATCTTTGAAATACCTATACAAACTTGTTCCTACATAGTAACTTGCAACTTTGAATGAGAATGTGCTTGCTTACAGCAACGTGCTATATGTTCTGAATGCCCGAATGGGAATCTGTGTCAAAACTTTGTTAGGAATTATGTGATCCTTACTAGCTGGAAGTAAGGGAGATGGGGCATGAAGTTATTTCTAGGAGTTGAAGACATACCAAGTTTAGCTCAGTTCTGGGCATCTTTGAAATACCTATACAAACTTGTTCCTACATAGTAACTTGCCACTTTCAATGAGAATGTGCTTGCTTACAGCAACGTGCTATATGTTCTGAATGCCCGAATTGGGAATCTGTGTCAAAACTTTGTTAGGAATTATGTGATCCTTACTAGCTGGAAGTAAGGGAGATGGGGCATGAAGTTATTTCTAGGAGTTGGACACATACCAAGTTTAGCTCAGATCTGGGCATCTTTGAAATACCTATACAAACTTGTTCCTACATAGTAACTTGCAACTTTGAATGAGAATGTGCTTGCTTACAGCAAAGTGCTACATGTTCTGAATGCCCGAATTGGGAATCTGTGTCAAAACTTTCTTAGGAATTATGTGATCCTTACTAGCTGGAAGTAAGGGAGTTGGGGCATGAAGTTATTTCTAGGAGTTGGACACATACCAAGTTTAGCTCAGTTCTGGGCAACTTTGAAAGTCCTATTCAAACTTGTTCCTACATAGTAACTTGCAACTTTGAATGAGAATGTGCTTTCTTACAGCAACGTGCTATATGTTCTGAATGCCCGAATTGGGAATCTGTGTCAAAATTTGTTAGGAATTATGTGATCCTTACTAGCTGGACGTAAGGGAGTTGGGGCATGAAGGTATTTCTAGGAGTTGGACACATACCAAGTTTAGCTCAGTTCTGGGCATCTTTGAAATACCTATACAAACTTGTTCCTACATAGTAACTTGCAACTTTGAATGAGAATGTGCTTGCTTACAGCAAAGTGCTATATGTTGTGAATGCCCGAATTGGGAATTTGTGTCAAAACTTTGTTAGGAATTATGTGACCCTTACAAGCTGGAAGTAAGGGAGATGGGGCATGAAGTTATTTCTAGGAGTTGAACACATACCATGTTTAGCTCAGTTCTGGGCATCTTTGAAATACCTATACAAACTTGTTCCTACATAGTAACTTGCAACTTTGAATGAGAATGTGCTTGCTTACAGCAACGTGCTATATGTTATGAATGCCCGAATTGGGAATCTGTGTCAAAACTTTGTTAGGAATTATGTGATCCTTACTACCTGGAAGTAAGGGAGATGTGGCATGAAGTTATTTCTAGGAGTTGGACACATACCAAGTTTAGCTCAGTTCTGGGCATCTTTGAAGTACCTATACAAACTTGTTCCTACATAGTAACTTGCAACTTTGAATGAGAATGTGCTTGCTTACAGCAACGTGCTATATGTTCTGAATGCCCGAATAGGGAATCTGTGTCAAAACTTTGTTAGGAATTATGTGATCCTTACTAGCTGGAAGTAAGGGAGTTGGGGCATGAAGTTATTTCTAGGAGTTGGACACATACCAAGTTTAGCTCAGATCTGGGCATCTTTGAAATACCTATACAAACTTGTTCCTACATAGTAACTTGCAACTTTGAATGAGAATGTGCTTGCTTACAGCAACGTGCTACATGTTCTGAATGCCCGAATTGGGAATCTGTGTCAAAACTTTCTTAGGAATTATGTGATCCTTACTAGCTGGAAGTAAGGGAGTTGGGGCATGAAGTTATTTCTAGGAGTTGGACACATACCAAGTTTAGCTCAGTTCTGGGCAACTTTGAAAGTCCTATTCAAACTTGTTCCTACATAGTAACTTGCAACTTTGAATGAGAATGTGCTTTCTTACAGCAACGTGCTATATGTTCTGAATGCCCGAATTGGGAATCTGTGTCAAAATTTGTTAGGAATTATGTGATCCTTACTAGCTGGACGTAAGGGAGTTGGGGCATGAAGGTATTTCTAGGAGTTGGACACATACCAAGTTTAGCTCAGTTCTGGGCATCTTTGAAATACCTATACAAACTTGTTCCTACATAGTAACTTGCAACTTTGAATGAGAATGTGCTTGCTTACAGCAAAGTGCTATATGTTGTGAATGCCCGAATTGGGAATTTGTGTCAAAACTTTGTTAGGAATTATGTGACCCTTACAAGCTGGAAGTAAGGGAGATGGGGCATGAAGTTATTTCTAGGAGTTGAACACATACCATGTTTAGCTCAGTTCTGGGCATCTTTGAAATACCTATACAAACTTGTTCCTACATAGTAACTTGCAACTTTGAATGAGAATGTGCTTGCTTACAGCAACGTGCTATATGTTATGAATGCCCGAATTGGGAATCTGTGTCAAAACTTTGTTAGGAATTATGTGATCCTTACTACCTGGAAGTAAGGGAGATGTGGCATGAAGTTATTTCTAGGAGTTGGACACATACCAAGTTTAGCTCAGTTCTGGGCATCTTTGAAGTACCTATACAAACTTGTTCCTACATAGTAACTTGCAACTTTGAATGAGAATGTGCTTGCTTACAGCAACGTGCTATATGTTCTGAATGCCCGAATAGGGAATCTGTGTCAAAACTTTGTTAGGAATTATGTGATCCTTACTAGCTGGAAGTAAGGGAGTTGGGGCATGAAGTTATTTCTAGGAGTTGGACACATACCAAGTTTAGCTCAGTTCTGGGCATCTTTGGAATACCTATACAAACTTGTTCCTACATAGTAACTTGCAACTTTGAATGAGAATGTGCTTGCTTACAGCAACGTGCTATATGTTCTGAATGCCCGAATAGGGAATCTGTGTCAAAACTTTGTTAGGAATTATGTGATCCTTACTAGCTGGAAGTAAGGGAGATGGGGCATGAAGTTATTTCTAGGAGTTGGACACATACCAAGTTTAGCTCAGTTCTGGGCATCTTTGAAATACCTATACAAACTTGTTCCTACATAGTAACTTGCATCTTTGAATGAGAATGTGCTTGCTTACAGCAACGTGCTATATGTTCTGAATGCCCGAATTGGGAATCTGTGTCAAAACTTTGTTAGGAATTATGTGATCCTTACTAGGTGGAAGTAAGGGAGTTGGGGCATGAAGTTATTTCTAGGAGTTGGACACATACAACGTTTAGCTCAGTTCTGGGCATCTTTGAAATACCTATACAAACTTGTTCCTACATAGTAACTTGCAACTTTGAATTAGAATGTGCTTGCTTACAGCAACGTGCTATATGTTATGAATGCCCGAATTGGGAATCTGTGTCTAAACTTTGTTAGGAATTATGTGATCCTTACTAGCTGGAAGTAAGGGAGATGGGGCATGAAGTTATTTCTATGAGTTGGACACATACCAAGTTTAGCTCAGTTCTGGGCATCTTTGAAAGTCCTATTCAAACTTGTTCCTACATAGTTTCTTGCAACTTTGAATGAGAATGTGCTTGCTTACAGCAACGTGCTATATGTTCTGAATGCCCGAATTGGGAATCTGTGTCAAAATTTTGTTAGAATTATGTGATCCTTACTAGCTGGAATTAAGGGAGTTGGGGCATGAAGTTATTTCTAGGAGTTGGACACATACCAAGTTTAGCTCAGTTCTGGGCATCTTTGAAATACCTATACAAACTTGTTCCTACATAGTAACTTGCAACTTTGAATGAGAATGTGCTTGCTTACAGCAACGTGCTATATGTTCTGAATGCCCGAATTGGGAATCTGTGTCAAAACTTTGTTAGAATTATTTGATCCTTACTAGCTGGAATTAAGGGAGTTGGGGCATGAAGTTATTTCTAGGAGTTGGACACATACCAAGTTTAGCTCAGTTCTGGGCATCTTTGAAATACCTATACAAACTTGTTCCTACATAGTAACTTGCATCTTTGAATGAGAATGTGCTTGCTTACAGCAACGTCCTATATGTTCTGAATGCCCGAATTGGGAATCTGTGTCAAAACTTTGTTAGGAATTATGTGATCCTTACTAGCTGGAAGTAAGGGAGTTGGGGCATGAAGGTATTTCTAGGAGTTGGACACATACCAAGTTTAGCACAGTTCTGGGCATCTTTGAAATACCTATACAAACTTGTTCCTACACAGTAACTTGCAACTTTGAATGAGAATGTGCTTGCTTACAGCAACGTGCTATATGTTCTGAATGCCCGAATTGGGAATCTGTGTCAAAACTTTGTTAGGAATTATGTGATCCTTACTAGCTGGAAGTAAGGGAGATGGGGCATGAAGTTATTTCTAGGAGTTGGACACATACCAAGTTTAGCTCAGTTCTGGGCGTCTTTGAAATACCTATAAAAACTTGTTCCTACATAGTAACTTGCAACTTTGAATGTGCTTGCTTACAGCAACGTGCTATATGTTCTGAATGCCCGAATAGGGAATCTGTGTCAAAACTTTGTTAGGAATTATGTGATCCTTACTAGCTGGAAGTAAGTGAGATGGGGCATGAAGTTATTTCTAGGAGTTGGACACATACCAAGTTTAGCTCAGTTCTGGGCATCTTTGAAATACCTATACAAACTTGTTCCTACATAGTAACTTGCATCTTTGAATGAGAATGTGCTTGCTTACAGCAACGTGCTATATGTTCTGAATGCCCGAATTGGGAATCTGTGTCAAAACTTTGTTAGGAATTATGTGATCCTTACTAGCTGGAAGTAAGGGAGATGGGGCATGAAGTTATTTCTAGGAGTTGGACACATACCAAGTTTAGCTCAGTTCTGGGCGTCTTTGAAATACCTATACAAACTTGTTCCTACATATTAACTTGCAACTTTGAATGAGAATGTGCTTTCTTACAGCAACGTGCTATATGTTCTGAATGCCCGAATTGGGAATCTGTGTCAAAATTTGTTAGGAATTATGTGATCCTTACTAGCTGGAAGAAAGGGAGTTGGGGCATGAATGTATTTCTAGGAGTTGGACACATACCAAGTTTAGCACAGTTCTGGGCATCTTTGAAATACCTATACAAACTTGTTCCTACATAGTAACTTGCAACTTTGAATGAGAATGTGCTTGCTTACAGCAACGTGCTATATGTTCTGAATGCCCGAATTGGGAATCTGTGTCAAAACTTTGTTAGGAATTATGTGATCCTTACTAGCTGGAAGTAAGGGAGATGGGGCATGAAGTTATTTCTAGGAGTTGGACACATACCAAGTTTAGCTCAGTTCTGGGCGTCTTTGAAATACCTATACAAACTTGTTCCTACATATTAACTTGCAACTTTGAATGAGAATGTGCTTTCTTACAGCAACGTGCTATATGTTCTGAATGCCCGAATTGGGAATCTGTGTCAAAATTTGTTAGGAATTATGTGATCCTTACTAGCTGGAAATAAGGGAGTTGGGGCATGAAGGTATTTCTAGGAGTTGGACACATACCAAGTTTAGCACAGTTCTGGGCATCTTTGAAATACCTATACAAACTTGTTCCTACATAGTAACTTGCAACTTTGAATGAGAATGTGCTTGCTTACAGCAACGTGCTATATGTTCTGAATGCCCGAATTGGGAATCTGTGTCAAAATTTGTTAGGAATTATGTGATCCTTACTAGCTGGAAGTAAGGGAGATGGGGCATGAAGTTATTTCTAGGAGTTGGACACATACCAAGTTTAGCTCAGTTCTGGGCGTCTTTGAAATACCTATACAAACTTGTTCCTACATAGTAACTTGCAACTTTGAATGAGAATGTGCTTGCCTACTGCAACGTGCTATATGTTCTGAATGCCCGAATAGGGAATCTGTGTCAAAACTTTGTTAGGAATTATGTGATCCTTACTAGCTGGAAGTAAGTGAGATGGGGCATGAAGTTATTTCTAGGAGTTGGACACATACCAAGTTTAGCTCAGTTCTGGGCATCTTTGAAATACCTATACAAACTTGTTCCTACATAGTAACTTGCATTTTGAATGAGAATGTGCTTGCTTACAGCAACGTGCTATATGTTCTGAATGCCCGAATTGGGAATCTGTGTCAAAACTTTGTTAGGAATTATGTGATCCTTACTAGCTGGAAGTAAGGGAGTTGGGGCATGAAGTTATTTCTAGGAGTTGGACACATACCAAGTTTAGCTTAGTTCTGGGCATCTTTGAAATCCCTATACAAACTTGTTCCTACATAGTAACTTGCATCTTTGAATGAGAATGTGTTTTCTTACAGCAACGTGCTATATGTTGTGAATGCCCGAATTGGGAATCTGTGTCAAAACTTTGTTAGGAATTATGTGATCCTTACTAGGTGGAAGTAAGGGAGTTGGGGCATGAAGTTATTTCTAGGAGTTGGACACATACAACGTTTAGCTCAGTTCTGGGCATCTTTGAAATACCTATACAAACTTGTTCCTACATAGTAACTTGCAACTTTGAATGAGAATGTGCTTGCTTACAGCAACGTGCTATATGTTCTGAATGCCCGAATTGGGAATCTGTGTCTAAACTTTGTTAGGAATTATGTGATCCTTACTAGCTGGAAGTAAGGGAGATGGGGCATGAAGTTATTTCTATGAGTTGGACACATACCAAGTTTAGCTCAGTTCTGGGCATCTTTGAAAGTCCTATTCAAACTTGTTCCTACATAGTTTCTTGCAACTTTGAATGAGAATGTGCTTGCTTACAGCAACGTGCTATATGTTCTGAATGCCCGAATTGGGAATCTGTGTCAAAACTTTGTTAGAATTATGTGATCCTTACTAGCTGGAATTAAGGGAGTTGGGGCATGAAGTTATTTCTAGGAGTTGGACACATACCAAGTTTAGCTCAGTTCTGGGCATCTTTGAAATACCTATACAAACTTGTTCCTACATAGTAACTTGCAACTTTGAATGAGAATGTGCTTGCTTACAGCAACGTGCTCTATGTTCTGAATGCCCGAATTGGGATTCTGTGTCAAAACTTTGTTAGGAATTATGTGATCCTTACTAGCTGGAAGTAAGGGAGTTGGGGCATGAAGTTGTTTCTAGGAGTTGGACACATACCATGTTTAGCTCAGTTCTGGGCATCTTTGAAATACCTATACAAACTTGTTCCTACATAGTAACTTGCAACTTTGAATGAGAATGTGCTTGCTTACAGCAACGTGCTATATGTTCTGAATGCCCGAATGGGAATCTGTGTCAAAACTTTGTTAGGAATTATGTGATCCTTACTAGCTGGAAGTAAGGGAGATGGGGCATGAAGTTATTTCTAGGAGTTGAAGACATACCAAGTTTAGCTCAGTTCTGGGCATCTTTGAAATACCTATACAAACTTGTTCCTACATAGTAACTTGCCACTTTGAATGAGAATGTGCTTGCTTACAGCAACGTGCTATATGTTCTGAATGCCCGAATTGGGAATCTGTGTCAAAACTTTGTTAGGAATTATGTGATCCTTACTAGCTGGAAGTAAGGGAGATGGGGCATGAAGTTATTTCTAGGAGTTGGACACATACCAAGTTTAGCTCAGATCTGGGCATCTTTGAAATACCTATACAAACTTGTTCCTACATAGTAACTTGCAACTTTGAATGAGAATGTGCTTGCTTACAGCAACGTGCTACATGTTCTGAATGCCCGAATTGGGAATCTGTGTCAAAACTTTCTTAGGAATTATGTGATCCTTACTAGCTGGAAGTAAGGGAGTTGGGGCATGAAGTTATTTCTAGGAGTTGGACACATACCAAGTTTAGCTCAGTTCTGGGCAACTTTGAAAGTCCTATTCAAACTTGTTCCTACATTGTAACTTGCAACTTTGAATGAGAATGTGCTTTCTTACAGCAACGTGCTATATGTTCTGAATGCCCGAATTGGGAATCTGTGTCAAAATTTGTTAGGAATTATGTGATCCTTACTAGCTGGACGTAAGGGAGTTGGGGCATGAAGGTATTTCTAGGAGTTGGACACATACCAAGTTTAGCTCAGTTCTGGGCATCTTTGAAATACCTATACAAACTTGTTCCTACATAGTAACTTGCAACTTTGAATGAGAATGTGCTTGCTTACAGCAAAGTGCTATATGTTGTGAATGCCCGAATTGGGAATTTGTGTCAAAACTTTGTTAGGAATTATGTGATCCTTACAAGCTGGAAGTAAGGGAGATGTGGCATGAAGTTATTTCTAGGAGTTGGACACATATCAAGTTTAGCTCAGTTCTGGGCATCTTTGAAGTACCTATACAAACTTGTTCCTACATAGTAACTTGCAACTTTGAATGAGAATTTGCTTGCTTACAGCAACGTGCTATATGTTCTGAATGCCCGAATTGGGAATCTGTGTCAAAACTTTGTTAGGAATTATGTGATCCTTACTATCTGGAAGTAAGGGAGTTGGGGCATGAAGTTATTTCTAGGAGTTGGACACATACCAAGTTTAGCTCAGTTCTGGGCATCTTTGGAATACCTATACAAACTTGTTCCTACATAGTAACTTGCAACTTTGAATGAGAATGTGCTTGCTTACAGCAACGTGCTATATGTTCTGAATGCCCGAATAGGGAATCTGTGTCAAAACTTTGTTAGGAATTATGTGATTCTTACTAGCTGGAAGTAAGGGAGATGGGGCATGAAGTTATTTCTAGGAGTTGGACACATACCAAGTTTAGCTCAGTTCTGGGCATCTTTGAAATACCTATACAAACTTGTTCCTACATAGTAACTTGCATCTTTGAATGAGAATGTGCTTGCTTACAGCAACGTCCTATATGTTCTGAATGCCCGAATTGGGAATCTGTGTCAAAACTTTGTTAGGAATTATGTGATCCTTACTAGCTGGAAGTAAGGGAGTTGGGGCATGAAGTTATTTCTAGGAGTTGGACACATACAACGTTTAGCTCAGTTCTGGGAATCTTTGAAAGTCCTATTCAAACTTGTTCCTACATAGTAACTTGCAACTTTGAATGAGAATGTGCTTTCTTACAGCAACGTGCTATATGTTCTGAATGCCCGAATTGGGAATCTGTGTCAAAACTTTGTTAGGAATTATGTGATCCTTACTAGCTGGAAGTAAGGGAGTTGGGGCATGAAGTTATTTCTAGGAGTTGGACACATACCAAGTTTAGCTCAGTTCTGGGCATCTTTCAAATACCTATACAAACTTGTTCCTACTTAGTAACTTGCAACTTTGAATGAGAATGTGCTTGCTTAGAGCAACGTGCTATATGTTCTGAATGCCCGAATGGGAATCTGTGTCAAAACTTTGTTAGGAATTATGTGATCCTTACTAGCTGGAAGTAAGGGAGATGGGGCATGAAGTTATTTCTAGGAGTTGGAGACATACCAAGTTTAGCTCAGTTCTGGGCATCTTTGAAATACCTATACAAACTTGTTCCTACATAGTAACTAGCAACTTTGAATGAGAATGTGCTTGCTTACAGCAACGTGCTATATGTTCTGAATGCCCGAATTGGGAATCTGTGTCAAAACTTTGTTAGGAATTATGTGATCCTTACTAGCTGGAAGTAAGGGAGATGGGGCATGAAGTTATTTCTAGGAGTTGGACACATACCAAGTTTAGCTCACTTCTGGGCATCTTTGAAATACCTATACAAACTTGTTCCTACACAGTAACTTGCAACTTTGAATGAGAATGTGCTTGCTTACAGCAACGTGCTATATGTTCTGAATGCCCGAATTGGGAATCTGTGTCAAAACTTTGTTAGGAATTATGTGATCCTTACTAGCTGGAAGTAAGGGAGATGGGGCAAGAAGTTATTTCTAGGAGTTGGACACATACCAATTTAGCTCAGTTCTGGGCATCTTTGAAATACCTATACACACTTGTTCCTACACAGTAACTTGCATCTTTGAATGAGAATGTGCTTGCTTACAGCAACGTGCTATATGTTGTGAATGCCCGAATTGGGAATCTGTGTCAAAACTTTGTTAGGAATTATGTGATCCTTACTAGCTGGAAGTAAGGGAGATGGGGCATGAAGTTATTTCTAGGAGTTGGACACATACCAAGTTTAGCTCAGTTCTGGGCATCTTTGAAATACCTATACAAACTTGTTCCTACATAGTAACTTGCAACTTTGAATGAGAATGTGCTTTCTTACAGCAACGTGCTATATGTTCTGAATGCCCGAATGGGAATCTGTGTCAAAACTTTGTTAGGAATTATGTGATCCTTACTAGCTGGAAGTAAGGGAGTTAGGGCATGAAGTTGTTTCTATGAGTTGGACACATACCATGTTTAGCTCAGTTCTGGGCATCTTTGAAATACCTATACAAACTTGTTCCTACATAGTAACTTGCAACTTTGAATGAGAATGTGCTTGCTTACAGCAACGTGCTATATGTTCTTAATGCCCGAATGGGAATCTGTGTCAAAACTTTGTTAGGAATTATGTGATCCTTACTAGCTGGAAGTAAGGGAGTTGGGGCATGAAGTTATTTCTAGGAGTTGGACACATACCAAGTTTAGCTCAGTTCTGGGCATCTTTGAAATACCTATACAAACTTGTTCCTACATAGTAACTTGCATCTTTGAATGAGAATGTGCTTTCTTACAGCAACGTGCTATATGTTGTGAATGCCCGAATTGGGAATCTGTGTCAAAACTTTGTTAGGAATTATGTGATCCTTACTACCTGGAAGTAAGGGAGTTGGGGCATGAAGTTATTTCTAGGATTTGGACACATACCAAGTTTAGCTCAGTCCTGGGCATCTTTGAAAGTCCTATTCAAACTTGTTCCTACATAGTAACTTGCAACTTTGAATGAGAATGTGCTTTCTTACAGCAACGTGCTATATGTTCTGAATGCCCGAATTGGGAATCTGTGTCAAAATTTGTTAGGAATTATGTGATCCTTACTAGCTGGAATTAAGGGAGTTGGGGCATGAAGTTGTTTCTAGGAGTTGGACACATACCATGTTTATCTCAGTTCTGGGCATCTTTGAAATACCTATACAAACTTGTTCCTACATAGTAACTTGCAACTTTGAATGAGAATGTGCTTGCTTACAGCAACGTGCTATATGTTCTGAATGCCCGAATGGGAATCTGTGTCAAAACTTTGTTAGGAATTATGTGATCCACACTAGCAGGAAGTAAGGGAGATGGGGCATGAAGTTATTTCTAGGAGTTGGAGAAATACCAAGTTTAGCTCAGTTCTGGGCATCTTTGAAATACCTATACAAACTTGTTCCTACATAGTAACTTGCATCTTTGAATGAGAATGTGCTTGCTTACAGCAACGTGCTATATGTTCTGAATGCCCGAATTGGGAATCTGTGTCAAAACTTTGTTAGGAATCATGTGATCCTTACTAGCTGGAAGTAAGGGAGATGGGGCATGTAGTTATTTCTAGGAGTTGGACACATACCAAGTTTAGCTCAGTTCTGGGCATCTTTGAAAGTCCTATTCAAACTTGTTCCTACATAGTAACTTGCAACTTTGAATGAGAATGTGCTTTCTTACAGCAACGTGCTATATGTTCTGAATGCCCGAATTGGGAATCTGTGTCAAAACTTTGTTAGGAATTATGTGATCCTTACTAGCTGGAATTAAGGGAGTTGGGGCATGAAGTTATTTCTAGGAGTTGGACACATACCAAGTTTAGCTCAGTTCTGGGCATCTTTGAAATACCTATACAAACTTGTTCCTGCTTAGTAACTCGCAACTTTGAATGAGAATGTGCTTGCTTAGAGCAACGTGCTATATGTTCTGAATGCCCGAATGGGAATCTGTGTCAAAACTTTGTTAGGAATTATGTGATCCTTACTAGCTGGAAGTAAGGGAGTTGGGGCATGAAGTTGTTTCTAGGAGTTGGACACATACCATGTTTAGCTCAGTTCTGGGCATCTTTGAAATACCTATACAAACTTGTTCCTACATAGTAACTTGCAACTTTGAATGAGAATGTGCTTGCTTACAGCAACGTGCTATATTTCTGAATGCCCGAATTGGGAATCTGTGTCAAATCTTTGTTAGGAATTATGTGATCCTTACAAGCTGGAAGTAAGGGAGTTGGGGCATGAAGTTGTTTCTAGGAGTTGGACACATACCATGTTTAGCTCAGTTCTGGGCATCTTTGAAATACCTATACAAACTTGTTCCTACATAGTAACTTGCAACTTTGAATGAGAATGTGCTTGCTTACAGCAACGTGCTATATGTTCTTAATGCCCGAATGGGAATCTGTGTCAAAACTTTGTTAGGAATTATGTGATACTTACTAGCTGGAAGAAAGGGAGTTGGGGCATGAAGTTATTTCTAGGAGTTGGACACATACCAAGTTTAGCTCAGTTCTGGGCATCTTTGAAATACCTATACAAACTTGTTCCTACATAGTAACTTGCATCTTTGAATGAGAATGTGCTTTCTTAGAGCAACGTGCTATATGTTGTGAATGCCCGAATTGGGAATCTGTGTCAAAACTTTGTTAGGAATTATGTGATCCTTACTAGCTGGAAGTAAGGGAGTTGGGGCATGAAGTTATTTCTAGGAGTTGGACACATACCAAGTTTAGCTCAGTTCTGGGCATCTTTGAAAGTCCTATACAAACTTGTTCCTACATAGTAACTTGCATCTTTGAATGAGAATGTGCTTTCTTACAGCAACGTGCTATATGTTGTGAATGCCCGAATTGGGAATCTGTGTCAAAACTTTGTTAGGAATTATGTGATCCTTACTAGCTGGAAGTAAGGGGGTTGGGGCATGAAGTTATTTCTAGGAGTTGGACACATACCAAGTTTAGCTCAGTTTTGGGCATCTTTGAAAGTCCTATTCAAACTTGTTCCTACATAGTAACTTGCAACTTTGAATGAGATTGTGCTTTCTTACAGCAACGTGCTATATGTTCTGAATGCCCGAATTGGGAATCTGTGTCAAAACTTTGTTAGGAATTATGTGATCCTTACTAGCTGGAAGTAAGGGAGTTGGGGCATGAAGTTATTTCTAGGAGTTGGACACATACCATGTTTAGCTCAGTTCTGGGCATCTTTGAAAGTCCTATACAAACTTGTTCCTACATAGTAACTTGCAACTTTGAATGAGAATGTGCTTTCTTACAGCAACGTGCTATATGTTCTGAATGCCCGAATTGGGAATCTGTGTCAAAACTTTGTTAGGAATTATGTGATCCTTACTAGCTGGAATTAAGGGAGTTGGGGCATGAAGTTGTTTCTAGGAGTTGGACACATACCATGTTTAGCTCAGTTCTGGGCATCTTTGAAATACCTATACAAACTTGTTCCTACATAGTAACTTGCAACTTTGAATGAGAATGTGCTTGCTTACAGCAACGTGCTATATGTTCTGAATGCCCGAATGGGAATCTGTGTCAAAACTTTGTTAGGAATTATGTGATCCACACTAGCAGGAAGTAAGGGAGATGGGGCATGAAGTTATTTCTAGGAGTTGGAGAAATACCAAGTTTAGCTCAGTTCTGGGCATCTTTGAAATACCTATACAAACTTGTTCCTACATAGTAACTTGCAACTTTGAATGAGAATGTGCTTGCTTACAGCAACGTGCTATATGTTCTCAATGCCCGAATTGGGAATCTGTGTCAAAACTTTGTTAGGAATTATGTGATCCTTACTAGCTGGAAGTAAGGGAGATGGGGCATGAAGTTATTTCTAGGAGTTGGACACATACCAAGTTTAGCTCAGTTCTGGGCATCTTTGAAATACCTATACAAACTTGTTCCTACATAGTAACTTGCAACTTTGAATGAGAATGTGCTTGCTTACAGCAACGTGCTATATGTTCTGAATGCCCGAATTGGGAATCTGTGTCAAAATTTGTTAGGAATTATGTGATCCTTACTAGCTGGAAGTAAGGGAGTTGGGGCATGAAGGTATTTCTAGGAGTTGGACACATACCAAGTTTAGCACAGTTCTGGGCATCTTTGAAATACCTATACAAACTTGTTCCTACAGAGTAACTTCCAACTTTGAATGAGAATGTGCTTGCTTACAGCAACGTGCTATATGTTCTGAATGCCCGAATTGGGAATCTGTGTCAAAACTTTGTTAGGAATTATGTGATCCTTACTAGCTGGAAGTAAGGGAGATGGGGCATGAAGTTATTTCTAGGAGTTGGACACATACCAAGTTTAGCTCAGTTCTGGGCATCTTTGAAATACCTATACAAACTTGTTCCTACATAGTAACTTGCATCTTTGAGTGAGAATGTGCTTGCTTACAGCAACGTGCTATATGTTCTGAATGCCCGAATTGGGAATCTGTGTCAAAACTTTGTTAGGAATTATGTGATCCTTACTAGCTGGAAGTAAGGGAGATGGGGCATGAAGTTATTTCTAGGAGTTGGACACATACCAAGTTTAGCTCAGTCCTGGGCATCTTTGAAAGTCCTATTCAAACTTGTTCCTACATAGTAACTTGCAACTTTGAATGAGAATGTGCTTTCTTACAGCAACGTGCTATATGTTCTGAATGCCCGAATTGGGAATCTGTGTCAAAATTTGTTAGGAATTATGTGATCCTTACTAGCTGGAATTAAGGGAGTTGGGGCATGAAGTTGTTTCTAGGAGTTGGACACATACCATGTTTATCTCAGTTCTGGGCATCTTTGAAATACCTATACAAACTTGTTCCTACATAGTAACTTGCAACTTTGAATGAGAATGTGCTTGCTTACAGCAACGTGCTATATGTTCTGAATGCCCGAATGGGAATCTGTGTCAAAACTTTGTTAGGAATTATGTGATCCACACTAGCAGGAAGTAAGGGAGATGGGGCATGAAGTTATTTCTAGGAGTTGGAGAAATACCAAGTTTAGCTCAGTTCTGGGCATCTTTGAAATACCTATACAAACTTGTTCCTACATAGTAACTTGCATCTTTGAATGAGAATGTGCTTGCTTACAGCAACGTGCTATATGTTCTGAATGCCCGAATTGGGAATCTGTGTCAAAACTTTGTTAGGAATCATGTGATCCTTACTAGCTGGAAGTAAGGGAGATGGGGCATGAAGTTATTTCTAGGAGTTGGACACATACCAAGTTTAGCTCAGTTCTGGGCATCTTTGAAAGTCCTATTCAAACTTGTTCCTACATAGTAACTTGCAACTTTGAATGAGAATGTGCTTTCTTACAGCAACGTGCTATATGTTCTGAATGCCCGAATTGGGAATCTGTGTCAAAACTTTGTTAGGAATTATGTGATCCTTACTAGCTGGAATTAAGGGAGTTGGGGCATGAAGTTATTTCTAGGAGTTGGACACATACCAAGTTTAGCTCAGTTCTGGGCATCTTTGAAATACCTATACAAACTTGTTCCTACTTAGTAACTCGCAACTTTGAATGAGAATGTGCTTGCTTAGAGCAACGTGCTATATGTTCTGAATGCCCGAATGGGAATCTGTGTCAAAACTTTGTTAGGAATTATGTGATCCTTACTAGCTGGAAGTAAGGGAGTTGGGGCATGAAGTTGTTTCTAGGAGTTGGACACATACCATGTTTAGCTCAGTTCTGGGCATCTTTGAAATACCTATACAAACTTGTTCCTACACAGTAACTTGCAACTTTGAATGAGAATGTGCTTGCTTACAGCAACGTGCTATATTTCTGAATGCCCGAATTGGGAATCTGTGTCAAATCTTTGTTAGGAATTATGTGATCCTTACTAGCTGGAAGTAAGGGAGTTGGGGCATGAAGTTGTTTCTAGGAGTTGGACACATACCATGTTTAGCTCAGTTCTGGGCATCTTTGAAATACCTATACAAACTTGTTCCTACATAGTAACTTGCAACTTTGAATGAGAATGTGCTTGCTTACAGCAACGTGCTATATGTTCTTAATGCCCGAATGGGAATCTGTGTCAAAACTTTGTTAGGAATTATGTGATACTTACTAGCTGGAAGAAAGGGAGTTGGGGCATGAAGTTATTTCTAGGAGTTGGACACATACCAAGTTTAGCTCAGTTCTGGGCATCTTTGAAATAGCTATACAAACTTGTTCCTACATAGTAACTTGCATCTTTGAATGAGAATGTGCTTTCTTACAGCAACGTGCTATATGTTGTGAATGCCCGAATTGGGAATCTGTGTCAAAACTTTGTTAGGAATTATGTGATCCTTACTAGCTGGAAGTAAGGGAGTTGGGGCATGAAGTTATTTCTAGGAGTTGGACACATACCAAGTTTAGCTCAGTTCTGGGCATCTTTGAAAGTCCTATACAAACTTGTTCCTACATAGTAACTTGCATCTTTGAATGAGAATGTGCTTTCTTACAGCAACGTGCTATATGTTGTGAATGCCCGAATTGGGAATCTGTGTCAAAACTTTTTTAGGAATTATGTGATCCTTACTAGCTGGAAGTAAGGGGGTTGGGACATGAAGTTATTTCTAGGAGTTGGACACATACCAAGTTTAGCTCAGTTCTGGGCATTTTTGAAAGTCCTATTCAAACTTGTTCCTACATAGTAACTTGCAACTTTGAATGAGAATGTGCTTTCTTACAGCAACGTGCTATATGTTCTGAATGCCCGAATTGGGAATCTGTGTCAAAACATTGTTAGGAATTATGTGATCCTTACTAGCTGGAAGTAAGGGAGTTGGGGCATGAAGTTATTTCTAGGAGTTGGACACATACCAAGTTTAGCTCAGTTCTGGGCATCTTTGAAAGTCCTATACAAACTTGTTCCTACATAGTAACTTGCAACTTTGAATGAGAATGTGCTTTCTTACAGCAACGTGCTATATGTTCTGAATGCCCGAATTGGGAATCTGTGTCAAAACTTTGTTAGGAATTATGTGATCCTTACTAGCTGGAATTAAGGGAGTTGGGGCATGAAGTTGTTTCTAGGAGTTGGACACATACCATGATTAGCTCAGTTCTGGGCATCTTTGAAATACCTATACAAACTTGTTCCTACATAGTAACTTGCAACTTTGAATGAGAATGTGCTTGCTTACAGCAACGTGCTATATGTTCTGAATGCCCGAATGGGAATCTGTGTCAAAACTTTGTTAGGAATTATGTGATCCACACTAGCAGGAAGTAAGGGAGATGGGGCATGAAGTTATTTCTAGGAGTTGGAGAAATACCAAGTTTAGCTCAGTTCTGGGCATCTTTGAAATACCTATACAAACTTGTTCCTACATAGTAACTTGCAACTTTGAATGAGAATGTGCTTGCTTACAGCAACGTGCTATATGTTCTCAATGCCCGAATTGGGAATCTGTGTCAAAACTTTGTTAGGAATTATGTGATCCTTACTAGCTGGAAGTAAGGGAGATGGGGCATGAAGTTATTTCTAGGAGTTGGACACATACCAAGTTTAGCTCAGTTCTGGGCATCTTTGAAATACCTATACAAACTTGTTCCTACATAGTAACTTGCAACTTTGAATGAGAATGTGCTTGCTTACAGCAACGTGCTATATGTTCTGAATGCCCGAATTGGGAATCTGTGTCAAAATTTGTTAGGAATTATGGGTTCCTTACTAGCTGGAAGTAAGGGAGTTTGGGCATGAAGGTATTTCTATGAGTTGGACACATACCAAGTTTAGCACAGTTCTGGGCATCTTTGAAATACCTATACAAACTTGTTCCTACAGAGTAACTTCCAACTTTGAATGAGAATGTGCTTGCTTACAGCAACGTGCTATATGTTCTGAATGCCCGAATTGGGAATCTGTGTCAAAACTTTGTTAGGAATTATGTGATCCTTACTAGCTGGAAGTAAGGGAGATGGGGCATGAAGTTATTTCTAGGAGTTGGACACATACCAAGTTTAGCTCAGTTCTGGGCATCTTTGAAATACCTATACAAACTTGTTCCTACATAGTAACTTGCATCTTTGAATGAGAATGTGCTTGCTTACAGCAACGTGCTATATGTTCTGAATGCCCGAATTGGGAATCTGTGTCAAAACTTTGTTAGGAATTATGTGATCCTTACTAGCTGGAAGTAAGGGAGATGGGGCATGAAGTTATTTCTAGGAGTTGGACACATACCAAGTTTAGCTCAGTTCTGGGCATCTTTAAAAGTCCTATTCAAACTTGTTCCTACATAGTAACTTGCAACTTTGAATGAGAATGTGCTTTCTTACGGCAACGTGCTATATGTTGTGAATGCCCGAATTGGGAATCTGTGTCAAAACTTTGTTAGGAATTATGTGATCCTTACTAGCTGGAATTAAGGGAGTTGGGGCATGAAGTTATTTCTAGGAGTTGGACACATACCAAGTTTAGCTCAGTTCTGGGCATCTTTGAAATACCTATACAAACTTGTTCCTACTTAGTAACTTGCAACTTTGAATGAGAATGTGCTTGCTTAGAGCAACGTGCTATATGTTCTGAATGCCCGAATGGGAATCTGTGTCAAAACTTTGTTAGGAATTATGTGATCCTTACTAGCTGGAAGTAAGGGAGATGGGGCAAGAAGTTATTTCTAGGAGTTGGACACATACCAAGTTTAGCTCAGTTCTGGGCATCTTTGAAATACCTATACAAACTTGTTCCTACAGAGTAACTTGCAACTTTGAATGAGAATGTGCTTGCTTACAGCAACGTGCTATATGTTCTGAATGCCCGAATTGGGAATCTGTGTCAAAACTTTGTTAGGAATTATGTGATCCTTACTAGCTGGAAGTAAGGGAGATGGGGCAAGAAGTTATTTCTTGGAGTTGGACAGATACCAAGTTTAGCTCAGTTCTGGGCATCTTTGAAATACCTATACAAACTTGTTCCTACACAGTAACTTGCATCTTTGAATGAGAATGTGCTTGCTTACAGCATCGTGCTATATGTTCTGAATGCCCGAATTGGGAATCTGTGTCAAAACTTTGTTAGGAATTATGTGATCCTTACTAGCTGGAAGTAAGGGAGATGGGGCATGAAGTTATTTCTAGGAGTTGGACACATACAACGTTTAGCTCAGTTCTGGGCATCTTTGAAATACCTATACAAACTTTTTCCTACATAGTAACTTGCAACTTTGAATGAGAATGTGCTTGCTTACAGCAACATGCTATATGTTCTGAATGCCCGAATTGGGAATCTGGTCAAAACTTTGTTAGGAATTATGTGATCCTTACTAGCTGGAAGTAAGGGAGATGGGGCATGAAGTTATTTCTAGGAGATGGACACATACCAAGTTTAGCTCAGTTCTGGGCATCTTTGAAATACCTATACAAACTTGTTCCTACATAGTAACTTGCAACTTTGAATGAGAATGTGCTTGCTTACAGCAACGTGCTATATGTTCTGATTGCCCGAATTGGGAATCTGTGTCTAAACTTTGTTAGGAATTATGTGATCCTTACTAGCTGGAAGTAAGGGAGATGGGGCATGAAGTTATTTCTAGGAGTTGGACACATACCAAGTTTAGCTCAGTTCTGGGCATCTTTGAAATACCTATACAAACTTGTTCCTACATAGTAACTTGCATCTTTGAATGAGAATGTGCTTGCTTACAGCAACGTGCTATATGTTGTGAATGCCCGAACTGGGAATCTGTGTCAAAACTTTGTTAGGAATTATGTGATCCTTACTAGCTGGAAGTAAGGGAGTTGGGGCATGAAGTTGTTTCTAGGAGTTGGACACATAACATGTTTAGCTCAGTTCTGGGCATCTTTGAAATACCTATACAAACTTGTTCCTACATAGTAACTTGCAACTTTGAATGAGAATGTGCTTGCTTACAGCAACGTGCTATATGTTCTGAATGCCCGAATTGGAATCTGTGTCAAAACTTTGTTAGGAATTATGTGATCCTTACTAGCTGGAAGTAAGGGAGATGGGGCATGAAGTTATTTCTAGGAGTTGGAGACATACCAAATTTAGCTCAGTTCTGGGCATCTTTGAAATACCTATACAAACTTGTTCCTACATAGTAACTTGCAACTTTGAATGAGAATGTGCTTGCTTACAGCAACGTGCTATATGTTCTGAATGCCCGAATTGGGAATCTGTGTCAAAACTTTGTTAGGAATTATGTGATCCTTACTAGCTGGAAGTAAGGGAGATGGGGCATGAAGTTATTTCTAGGAGTTGGACACATACCAAGTTTAGCTCAGTTCTGGGCATCTTTGAAATACCTATACAAACTTGTTCCTACATAGTAACTTGCAACTTTGAATGAGAATGTGCTTGCTTACAGCAACGTGCTATATGTTCTGAATGTCCGAATTGGGAATCTGTGTCAACACTTTGATAGGAATTATGTGATCCTTACTAGCTGGAAGTAAGGGAGATGGGGCATGAAGTTATTTCTAGGAGTTGGACACATACCAAGTTTAGCTCAGTTCTGGGCATCTTTGAAATACCTATACAAACTTGTTCCTACATAGTAACTTGCATCTTTGAATGAGAATGTGCTTTCTTACAGCAACGTGCTATATGTTGTGAATGCCCGAATTGGGAATCTGTGTCAAAACTTTTTTAGGAATTATGTGATCCTTACTAGCTGGAAGTAAGGGGGTTGGGGCATGAAGTTATTTCTAGGAGTTGGACACATACCAAGTTTAGCTCAGTTCTGGGCATCTTTGAAAGTCCTATTCAAACTTGTTCCTACATAGTAACTTGCAACTTTGAATGAGAATGTGCTTTCTTACAGCAACGTGCTATATGTTCTGAATGCCCGAATTGGGAATCTGTGTCAAAACATTGTTAGGAATTATGTGATCCTTACTAGCTGGAAGTAAGGGAGTTGGGGCATGAAGTTATTTCTAGGAGTTGGACACATACCAAGTTTAGCTCAGTTCTGGGCATCTTTGAAAGTCCTATACAAACTTGTTCCTACATAGTAACTTGCAACTTTGAATGAGAATGTGCTTTCTTACAGCAACGTGCTATATGTTCTGAATGCCCGAATTGGGAATCTGTGTCAAAACTTTGTTAGGAATTATGTGATCCTTACTAGCTGGAATTAAGGGAGTTGGGGCATGAAGTTGTTTCTAGGAGTTGGACACATACCATGATTAGCTCAGTTCTGGGCATCTTTGAAATACCTATACAAACTTGTTCCTACATAGTAACTTGCAACTTTGAATGAGAATGTGCTTGCTTACAGCAACGTGCTATATGTTCTGAATGCCCGAATGGGAATCTGTGTCAAAACTTTGTTAGGAATTATGTGATCCACACTAGCAGGAAGTAAGGGAGATGGGGCATGAAGTTATTTCTAGGAGTTGGAGAAATACCAAGTTTAGCTCAGTTCTGGGCATCTTTGAAATACCTATACAAACTTGTTCCTACATAGTAACTTGCAACTTTGAATGAGAATGTGCTTGCTTACAGCAACGTGCTATATGTTCTCAATGCCCGAATTGGGAATCTGTGTCAAAACTTTGTTAGGAATTATGTGATCCTTACTAGCTGGAAGTAAGGGAGATGGGGCATGAAGTTATTTCTAGGAGTTGGACACATACCAAGTTTAGCTCAGTTCTGGGCATCTTTGAAATACCTATACAAACTTGTTCCTACATAGTAACTTGCAACTTTGAATGAGAATGTGCTTGCTTACAGCAACGTGCTATATGTTCTGAATGCCCGAATTGGGAATCTGTGTCAAAACTTTGTTAGGAATTATGTGATCCTTACTAGCTGGAAGTAAGGGAGATGGGGCATGAAGTTATTTCTAGGAGTTGGACACATACCAAGTTTAGCTCAGTTCTGGGCATCTTTAAAAGTCCTATTCAAACTTGTTCCTACATAGTAACTTGCAACTTTGAATGAGAATGTGCTTGCTTACAGCAACGTGCTATATGTTGTGAATGCCCGAATTGGGAATCTGTGTCAAAACTTTGTTAGGAATTATGTGATCCTTACTAGCTGGAATTAAGGGAGTTGGGGCATGAAGTTATTTCTAGGAGTTGGACACATACCAAGTTTAGCTCAGTTCTGGGCATCTTTGAAATACCTATACAAACTTGTTCCTACTTAGTAACTTGCAACTTTGAATGAGAATGTGCTTGCTTAGAGCAACGTGCTATATGTTCTGAATGCCCGAATGGGAATCTGTGTCAAAACTTTGTTAGGAATTATGTGATCCTTACTAGCTGGAAGTAAGGGAGATGGGGCAAGAAGTTATTTCTAGGAGTTGGACACATACCAAGTTTAGCTCAGTTCTGGGCATCTTTGAAATACCTATACAAACTTGTTCCTACAGAGTAACTTGCAACTTTGAATGAGAATGTGCTTGCTTACAGCAACGTGCTATATGTTCTGAATGCCCGAATTGGGAATCTGTGTCAAAACTTTGTTAGGAATTATGTGATCCTTACTAGCTGGAAGTAAGGGAGATGGGGCAAGAAGTTATTTCTTGGAGTTGGACAGATACCAAGTTTAGCTCAGTTCTGGGCATCTTTGAAATACCTATACAAACTTGTTCCTACACAGTAACTTGCATCTTTGAATGAGAATGTGCTTGCTTACAGCAACGTGCTATATGTTCTGAATGCCCGAATTGGGAATCTGTGTCAAAACTTTGTTAGGAATTATGTGATCCTTACTAGCTGGAAGTAAGGGAGATGGGGCATGAAGTTATTTCTAGGAGTTGGACACATACAACGTTTAGCTCAGTTCTGGGCATCTTTGAAATACCTATACAAACTTGTTCCTACATAGTAACTTGCAACTTTGAATGAGAATGTGCTTGCTTACAGCAACATGCTATATGTTCTGAATGCCCGAATTGGGAATCTGGTCAAAACTTTGTTAGGAATTATGTGATCCTTACTAGCTGGAAGTAAGGGAGATGGGGCATGAAGTTATTTCTAGGAGATGGACACATACCAAGTTTAGCTCAGTTCTGGGCATCTTTGAAATACCTATACAAACTTGTTCCTACATAGTAACTTGCAACTTTGAATGAGAATGTGCTTGCTTACAGCAACGTGCTATATGTTCTGATTGCCCGAATTGGGAATCTGTGTCTAAACTTTGTTAGGAATTATGTGATCCTTACTAGCTGGAAGTAAGGGAGATGGGGCATGAAGTTATTTCTAGGAGTTGGACACATACCAAGTTTAGCTCAGTTCTGGGCATCTTTGAAATACCTATACAAACTTGTTCCTACATAGTAACTTGCATCTTTGAATGAGAATGTGCTTGCTTACAGCAACGTGCTATATGTTGTGAATGCCCGAACTGGGAATCTGTGTCAAAACTTTGTTAGGAATTATGTGATCCTTACTAGCTGGAAGTAAGGGAGTTGGGGCATGAAGTTGTTTCTAGGAGTTGGACACATAACATGTTTAGCTCAGTTCTGGGCATCTTTGAAATACCTATACAAACTTGTTCCTACATAGTAACTTGCAACTTTGAATGAGAATGTGCTTGCTTACAGCAACGTGCTATATGTTCTGAATGCCCGAATGGGAATCTGTGTCAAAACTTTGTTAGGAATTATGTGATCCTTACTAGCTGGAAGTAAGGGAGATGGGGCATGAAGTTATTTCTAGGAGTTGGAGACATACCAAATTTAGCTCAGTTCTGGGCATCTTTGAAATACCTATACAAACTTGTTCCTACATAGTAACTTGCAACTTTGAATGAGAATGTGCTTGCTTACAGCAACGTGCTATATGTTCTGAATGCCCGAATTGGGAATCTGTGTCAAAACTTTGTTAGGAATTATGTGATCCTTACTAGCTGGAAGTAAGGGAGATGGGGCATGAAGTTATTTCTAGGAGTTGGACACATACCAAGTTTAGCTCAGTTCTGGGCATCTTTGAAATACCTATACAAACTTGTTCCTACATAGTAACTTGCAACTTTGAATGAGAATGTGCTTGCTTACAGCAACGTGCTATATGTTCTGAATGTCCGAATTGGGAATCTGTGTCAACACTTTGATAGGAATTATGTGATCCTTACTAGCTGGAAGTAAGGGAGATGGGGCATGAAGTTATTTCTAGGAGTTGGACACATACCAAGTTTAGCTCAGTTCTGGGCATCTTTGAAATACCTATACAAACTTGTTCCTACATAGTAACTTGCAACTTTGAATGAGAATGTGCTTGCTTACAGCAACGTGCTATATGTTCTGAATGCCCGAATTGGGAATCTGTGTCAAAACTTTGTTAGGAATTATGTGATCCTTACTAGCTGGAAGTAAGGGAGATGGGGCATGAAGTTATTTCTAGGAGTTGGACACATACCAAGTTTAGCTCAGTTCTGGGCATCTTTGAAATACCTATACAAACATGTTCCTACATAGTAACTTGCAACTTTGAATGAGAATGTGCTTGCTTAAAGCAACGTGCTATATGTTCTGAATGCCCGAATTGGGAATCTGTGTCAAAACTTTGTTAGGAATTATGTGATCCTTACTAGCTGGAAGTAAGGGAGATGGGGCATGAAGTTATTACTAGGAGTTGGACACATACCAAGTTTAGCTCAGTTCTGGGCATCTTTGAAATACCTATACAAACTTGTTCCTACATAGTAACTTGCAACTTTGAATGAGAATGTGCTTGCTTAGAGCAACGTGCTATATGTTCTGAATGCCCGAATTGGGAATCTGTGTCAAAACTTTGTTAGGAATTATGTGAACCTCACTAGCTGGAAGTAAGGGAGATGGGGCATGAAGTTATTTCTAGGAGTTGGACACATACCAAGTTTAGCTCAGTTCTGGGCATCTTTGAAATACCTATACAAACTTGTTCCTACATAGTAACTTGCATCTTTGAATGAGAATGTGCTTGCTTACAGCAACGTGCTATATGTTGTGAATGCCCGAATTGGGAATCTGTGTCAAAACTTTGTTAGGAATTATGTGATCCTTACTAGCTGGAAGTAAGGGAGATGGCGCATGAAGTTATTTCTAGGAGTTGGACACATACCAAGTTTAGCTCAGTTCTGGGCGTCTTTGAAATACCTATACAAACTTGTTCCTACATAGTAACTTGCAACTTTGAATGAGAATGTGCTTGCCTACTGCAACGTGCTATATGTTCTGAATGCCCGAATAGGGAATCTGTGTCAAAACTTTGTTAGGAATTATGTGATCCTTACTAGCTGGAAGTAAGTGAGATGGGGCATGAAGTTATTTCTAGGAGTTGGACACATACCAAGTTTAGCTCAGTTCTGGGCATCTTTGAAATACCTATACAAACTTGTTCCTACATAGTAACTTGCATTTTGAATGAGAATGTGCTTGCTTACAGCAACGTGCTATATGTTCTGAATGCCCGAATTGGGAATCTGTGTCAAAACTTTGTTAGGAATTATGTGATCCTTACTAGCTGGAAGTAAGGGAGTTGGGGCATGAAGTTATTTCTAGGAGTTGGACACATACCAAGTTTAGCTTAGTTCTGGGCATCTTTGAAATCCCTATACAAACTTGTTCCTACATAGTAACTTGCATCTTTGAATGAGAATGTGTTTTCTTACAGCAACGTGCTATATGTTGTGAATGCCCGAATTGGGAATCTGTGTCAAAACTTTGTTAGGAATTATGTGATCCTTACTAGGTGGAAGTAAGGGAGTTGGGGCATGAAGTTATTTCTAGGAGTTGGACACATACAACGTTTAGCTCAGTTCTGGGCATCTTTGAAATACCTATACAAACTTGTTCCTACATAGTAACTTGCAACTTTGAATGAGAATGTGCTTGCTTACAGCAACGTGCTATATGTTATGAATGCCCGAATTGGGAATCTGTGTCTAAACTTTGTTAGGAATTATGTGATCCTTACTAGCTGGAAGTAAGGGAGATGGGGCATGAAGTTATTTCTATGAGTTGGACACATACCAAGTTTAGCTCAGTTCTGGGCATCTTTGAAAGTCCTATTCAAACTTGTTCCTACATAGTTTCTTGCAACTTTGAATGAGAATGTGCTTGCTTACAGCAACGTGCTATATGTTCTGAATGCCCGAATTGGGAATCTGTGTCAAAACTTTGTTAGATTTATGTGATCCTTACTAGCTGGAATTAAGGGAGTTGGGGCATGAAGTTATTTCTAGGAGTTGGACACATACCAAGTTTAGCTCAGTTCTGGGCATCTTTGAAATACCTATACAAACTTGTTCCTACATAGTAACTTGCAACTTTGAATGAGAATGTGCTTGCTTACAGCAACGTGCTATATGTTCTGAATGCCCGAATTGGGAATCTGTGTCAAAACTTTGTTAGAATTATGTGATCCTTACTAGCTGGAATTAAGGGAGTTGGGGCATGAAGTTATTTCTAGGAGTTGGACACATACCAAGTTTAGCTCAGTTCTGGGCATCTTTGAAATACCTATACAAACTTGTTCCTACATAGTAACTTGCATCTTTGAATGAGAATGTGCTTGCTTACAGCAACGTCCTATATGTTCTGAATGCCCGAATTGGGAATCTGTGTCAAAACTTTGTTAGGAATTATGTGATCCTTACTAGCTGGAAGTAAGGGAGTTGGGGCATGAAGGTATTTCTAGGAGTTGGACACATACCAAGTTTAGCACAGTTCTGGGCATCTTTGAAATACCTATACAAACTTGTTCCTACATAGTAACTTGCAACTTTGAATGAGAATGTGCTTGCTTACAGCAACGTGCTATATGTTCTGAATGCCCGAATTGGGAATCTGTGTCAAAACTTTGTTAGGAATTATGTGATCCTTACTAGCTGGAAGTAAGGGAGATGGGGCATGAAGTTATTTCTAGGAGTTGGACACATACCAAGTTTAGCTCAGTTCTGGGCGTCTTTGAAATACCTATAAAAACTTGTTCCTACATAGTAACTTGCAACTTTGAATGTGCTTGCTTACAGCAACGTGCTATATGTTCTGAATGCCCGAATAGGGAATCTGTGTCAAAACTTTGTTAGGAATTATGTGATCCTTACTAGCTGGAAGTAAGTGAGATGGGGCATGAAGTTATTTCTAGGAGTTGGACACATACCAAGTTTAGCTCAGTTCTGGGCATCTTTGAAATACCTATACAAACTTGTTCCTACATAGTAACTTGCATCTTTGAATGAGAATGTGCTTGCTTACAGCAACGTGCTATATGTTCTGAATGCCCGAATTGGGAATCTGTGTCAAAACTTTGTTAGGAATTATGTGATCCTTACTAGCTGGAAGTAAGGGAGATGGGGCATGAAGTTATTTCTAGGAGTTGGACACATACCAAGTTTAGCTCAGTTCTGGGCGTCTTTGAAATACCTATACAAACTTGTTCCTACATATTAACTTGCAACTTTGAATGAGAATGTGCTTTCTTACAGCAACGTGGTATATGTTCTGAATGCCCGAATTGGGAATCTGTGTCAAAATTTGTTAGGAATTATGTGATCCTTACTAGCTGGAAGAAAGGGAGTTGGGGCATGAATGTATTTCTAGGAGTTGGACACATACCAAGTTTAGCACAGTTCTGGGCATCTTTGAAATACCTATACAAACTTGTTCCTACATAGTAACTTGCAACTTTGAATGAGAATGTGCTTGCTTACAGCAACGTGCTATATGTTCTGAATGCCCGAATTGGGAATCTGTGTCAAAACTTTGTTAGGAATTATGTGATCCTTACTAGCTGGAAGTAAGGGAGATGGGGCATGAAGTTATTTCTAGGAGTTGGACACATACCAAGTTTAGCTCAGTTCTGGGCGTCTTTGAAATACCTATACAAACTTGTTCCTACATATTAACTTGCAACTTTGAATGAGAATGTGCTTTCTTACAGCAACGTGCTATATGTTCTGAATGCCCGAATTGGGAATCTGTGTCAAAATTTGTTAGGAATTATGTGATCCTTACTAGCTGGAAGTAAGGGAGTTGGGGCATGAAGGTATTTCTAGGAGTTGGACACATACCAAGTTTAGCACAGTTCTGGGCATCTTTGAAATACCTATACAAACTTGTTCCTACATAGTAACTTGCAACTTTGAATGAGAATGTGCTTGCTTACAGCAACGTGCTATATGTTCTGAATGCCCGAATTGGGAATCTGTGTCAAAATTTGTTAGGAATTATGTGATCCTTACTAGCTGGAAGTAAGGGAGATGGGGCATGAAGTTATTTCTAGGAGTTGGACACATACCAAGTTTAGCTCAGTTCTGGGCGTCTTTGAAATACCTATACAAACTTGTTCCTACATAGTAACTTGCAACTTTGAATGAGAATGTGCTTGCCTACTGCAACGTGCTATATGTTCTGAATGCCCGAATAGGGAATCTGTGTCAAAACTTTGTTAGGAATTATGTGATCCTTACTAGCTGGAAGTAAGTGAGATGGGGCATGAAGTTATTTCTAGGAGTTGGACACATACCAAGTTTAGCTCAGTTCTGGGCATCTTTGAAATACCTATACAAACTTGTTCCTACATAGTAACTTGCATTTTGAATGAGAATGTGCTTGCTTACAGCAACGTGCTATATGTTCTGAATGCCCGAATTGGGAATCTGTGTCAAAACTTTGTTAGGAATTATGTGATCCTTACTAGCTGGAAGTAAGGGAGTTGGGGCATGAAGTTATTTCTAGGAGTTGGACACATACCAAGTTTAGCTTAGTTCTGGGCATCTTTGAAATCCCTATACAAACTTGTTCCTACATAGTAACTTGCATCTTTGAATGAGAATGTGTTTTCTTACAGCAACGTGCTATATGTTGTGAATGCCCGAATTGGGAATCTGTGTCAAAACTTTGTTAGGAATTATGTGATCCTTACTAGCTGGAATTAAGGGAGTTGGGGCATGAAGTTATTTCTAGGAGTTGGACACATACCAAGTTTAGCTCAGTCCTGGGCATCTTTGAAAGTCCTATTCAAACTTGTTCCTACATAGTAACTTGCAACTTTGAATGAGAATGTGCTTTCTTACAGCAACGTGCTATATGTTCTGAATGCCCGAATTGGGAATCTGTGTCAAAATTTGTTAGGAATTATGTGATCCTTACTAGCTGGAATTAAGGGAGTTGGGGCATGAAGTTGTTTCTAGGAGTTGGACACATACCATGTTTATCTCAGTTCTGGGCATCTTTGAAATACCTATACAAACTTGTTCCTACATAGTAACTTGCAACTTTGAATGAGAATGTGCTTGCTTACAGCAACGTGCTATATGTTCTGAATGCCCGAATGGGAATCTGTGTCAAAACTTTGTTAGGAATTATGTGATCCACACTAGCAGGAAGTAAGGGAGATGGGGCATGAAGTTATTTCTAGGAGTTGGAGAAATACCAAGTTTAGCTCAGTTCTGGGCATCTTTGAAATACCTATACAAACTTGTTCCTACATAGTAACTTGCATCTTTGAATGAGAATGTGCTTGCTTACAGCAACGTGCTATATGTTCTGAATGCCCGAATTGGGAATCTGTGTCAAAACTTTGTTAGGAATCATGTGATCCTTACTAGCTGGAAGTAAGGGAGATGGGGTATGAAGTTATTTCTAGGAGTTGGACACATACCAAGTTTAGCTCAGTTCTGGGCATCTTTGAAAGTCCTATTCAAACTTGTTCCTACATAGTAACTTGCAACTTTGAATGAGAATGTGCTTTCTTACAGCAACGTGCTATATGTTCTGAATGCCCGAATTGGGAATCTGTGTCAAAACTTTGTTAGGAATTATGTGATCCTTACTAGCTGGAAGTAAGGGAGTTGGGGCATGAAGTTATTTCTAGGAGTTGGACACATACCATGTTTAGCTCAGTTCTGGGCATCTTTGAAAGTCCTATACAAACTTGTTCCTACATAGTAACTTGCAACTTTGAATGAGAATGTGCTTTCTTACAGCAACGTGCTATATGTTCTGAATGCCCGAATTGGGAATCTGTGTCAAAACTTTGTTAGGAATTATGTGATCCTTACTAGCTGGAATTAAGGGAGTTGGGGCATGAAGTTGTTTCTAGGAGTTGGACACATACCATGTTTAGCTCAGTTCTGGGCATCTTTGAAATACCTATACAAACTTGTTCCTACATAGTAACTTGCAACTTTGAATGAGAATGTGCTTGCTTACAGCAACGTGCTATATGTTCTGAATGCCCGAATGGGAATCTGTGTCAAAACTTTGTTAGGAATTATGTGATCCACACTAGCAGGAAGTAAGGGAGATGGGGCATGAAGTTATTTCTAGGAGTTGGAGAAATACCAAGTTTAGCTCAGTTCTGGGCATCTTTGAAATACCTATACAAACTTGTTCCTACATAGTAACTTGCAACTTTGAATGAGAATGTGCTTGCTTACAGCAACGTGCTATATGTTCTCAATGCCCGAATTGGGAATCTGTGTCAAAACTTTGTTAGGAATTATGTGATCCTTACTAGCTGGAAGTAAGGGAGATGGGGCATGAAGTTATTTCTAGGAGTTGGACACATACCAAGTTTAGCTCAGTTCTGGGCATCTTTGAAATACCTATACAAACTTGTTCCTACATAGTAACTTGCAACTTTGAATGAGAATGTGCTTGCTTACAGCAACGTGCTATATGTTCTGAATGCCCGAATTGGGAATCTGTGTCAAAATTTGTTAGGAATTATGTGATCCTTACTAGCTGGAAGTAAGGGAGTTGGGGCATGAAGGTATTTCTAGGAGTTGGACACATACCAAGTTTAGCACAGTTCTGGGCATCTTTGAAATACCTATACAAACTTGTTCCTACAGAGTAACTTCCAACTTTGAATGAGAATGTGCTTGCTTACAGCAACGTGCTATATGTTCTGAATGCCCGAATTGGGAATCTGTGTCAAAACTTTGTTAGGAATTATGTGATCCTTACTAGCTGGAAGTAAGGGAGATGGGGCATGAAGTTATTTCTAGGAGTTGGACACATACCAAGTTTAGCTCAGTTCTGGGCATCTTTGAAATACCTATACAAACTTGTTCCTACATAGTAACTTGCATCTTTGAGTGAGAATGTGCTTGCTTACAGCAACGTGCTATATGTTCTGAATGCCCGAATTGGGAATCTGTGTCAAAACTTTGTTAGGAATTATGTGATCCTTACTAGCTGGAAGTAAGGGAGATGGGGCATGAAGTTATTTCTAGGAGTTGGACACATACCAAGTTTAGCTCAGTCCTGGGCATCTTTGAATGTCCTATTCAAACTTGTTCCTACATAGTAACTTGCAACTTTGAATGAGAATGTGCTTTCTTACAGCAACGTGCTATATGTTCTGAATGCCCGAATTGGGAATCTGTGTCAAAATTTGTTAGGAATTATGTGATCCTTACTAGCTGGAATTAAGGGAGTTGGGGCATGAAGTTGTTTCTAGGAGTTGGACACATACCATGTTTATCTCAGTTCTGGGCATCTTTGAAATACCTATACAAACTTGTTCCTACATAGTAACTTGCAACTTTGAATGAGAATGTGCTTGCTTACACCAACGTGCTATATGTTCTGAATGCCCGAATGGGAATCTGTGTCAAAACTTTGTTAGGAATTATGTGATCCACACTAGCAGGAAGTAAGGGAGATGGGGCATGAAGTTATTTCTAGGAGTTGGAGAAATACCAAGTTTAGCTCAGTTCTGGGCATCTTTGAAATACCTATACAAACTTGTTCCTACATAGTAACTTGCATCTTTGAATGAGAATGTGCTTGCTTACAGCAACGTGCTATATGTTCTGAATGCCCGAATTGGGAATCTGTGTCAAAACTTTGTTAGGAATCATGTGATCCTTACTAGCTGGAAGTAAGGGAGATGGGGCATGAAGTTATTTCTAGGAGTTGGACACATACCAAGTTTAGCTCAGTTCTGGGCATCTTTGAAAGTCCTATTCAAACTTGTTCCTACATAGTAACTTGCAACTTTGAATGAGAATGTGCTTTCTTACAGCAACGTGCTATATGTTCTGAATGCCCGAATTGGGAATCTGTGTCAAAACTTTGTTAGGAATTATGTGATCCTTACTAGCTGGAATTAAGGGAGTTGGGGCATGAAGTTATTTCTAGGAGTTGGACACATACCAAGTTTAGCTCAGTTCTGGGCATCTTTGAAATACCTATACAAACTTGTTCCTACTTAGTAACTCGCAACTTTGAATGAGAATGTGCTTGCTTAGAGCAACGTGCTATATGTTCTGAATGCCCGAATGGGAATCTGTGTCAAAACTTTGTTAGGAATTATGTGATCCTTACTAGCTGAAAGTAAGGGAGATGGGGCATGAAGTTATTTCTGGGAGTTGGACACATACCACGTTTAGCTCAGTTCTGGGCATCTTTGAAATACCTATACAAACTTGTTCCTACATAGTAACTTGCAACTTTGAATGAGAATGTGCTTGCTTACAGCAACGTGCTATATGTTCTGAATGCCCGAATAGGGAATCTGTGTCAAAACTTTGTTAGGAATTATGTGATCCTTACTAGCTGGAAGTAAGTGAGATGGGGCATGAAGTTATTTCTAGGAGTTGGACACATACCAAGTTTAGCTCAGTTCTGGGCATCTTTGAAATACCTATACAAACTTGTTCCTACATAGTAACTTGCAACTTTGAATGAGAATGTGCTTGCTTAGAGCAACGTGCTATATGTTGTGAATGCCCGAATTGGGAATCTGTGTCAAAACTTTGTTAGGAATTATGTGATCCTTACTAGCTGGAAGTAAGGGAGTTGGGGCATGAAGTTGTTTCTAGGAGTTGGACACATACCATGTTTAGCTCAGTTCTGGGCATCTTTGAAATACCTATACAAACTTGTTCCTACACAGTAAATTGCAACTTTGAATGAGAATGTGCTTGCTTACAGCAACGTGCTATATTTCTGAATGCCCGAATTGGGAATCTGTGTCAAATCTTTGTTAGGAATTATGTGATCCTTACTAGCTGGAAGTAAGGGAGTTGGGGCATGAAGTTGTTTCTAGGAGTTGGACACATACCATGATTAGCTCAGTTCTGGGCATCTTTGAAATACCTATACAAACTTGTTCCTACATAGTAACTTGCAACTTTGAATGAGAATGTGCTTGCTTACAGCAACGTGCTATATGTTCTGAATGCCCGAATGGGAATCTGTGTCAAAACTTTGTTAGGAATTATGTGATCCACACTAGCAGGAAGTAAGGGAGATGGGGCATGAAGTTATTTCTAGGAGTTGGAGAAATACCAAGTTTAGCTCAGTTCTGGGCATCTTTGAAATACCTATACAAACTTGTTCCTACATAGTAACTTGCATCTTTGAATGAGAATGTGCTTGCTTACAGCAACGTGCTATATGTTCTCAATGCCCGAATTGGGAATCTGTGTCAAAACTTTGTTAGGAATTATGTGATCCTTACTAGCTGGAAGTAAGGGAGATGGGGCATGAAGTTATTTCTAGGAGTTGGACACATACCAAGTTTAGCTCAGTTCTGGGCATCTTTGAAATACCTATACAAACTTGTTCCTACATAGTAACTTGCAACTTTGAATGAGAATGTGCTTGCTTACAGCAACGTGCTATATGTTCTGAATGCCCGAATTGGGAATCTGTGTCAAAATTTGTTAGGAATTATGGGTTCCTTACTAGCTGGAAGTAAGGGAGTTTGGGCATGAAGGTATTTCTAGGAGTTGGACACATACCAAGTTTAGCACAGTTCTGGGCATCTTTGAAATACCTATACAAACTTGTTCCTACAGAGTAACTTCCAACTTTGAATGAGAATGTGCTTGCTTACAGCAACGTGGTATATGTTCTGAATGCCCGAATTGGGAATCTGTGTCAAAACTTTGTTAGGAATTATGTGATCCTTACTAGCTGGAAGTAAGGGAGATGGGGCATGAAGTTATTTCTAGGAGTTGGACACATACCAAGTTTAGCTCAGTTCTGGGCATCTTTGAAATACCTATACAAACTTGTTCCTACATAGTAACTTGCATCTTTGAATGAGAATGTGCTTGCTTACAGCAACGTGCTATATGTTCTGAATGCCCGAATTGGGAATCTGTGTCAAAACTTTGTTAGGAATTATGTGATCCTTACTAGCTGGAAGTAAGGGAGATGGGGCATGAAGTTATTTCTAGGAGTTGGACACATACCAAGTTTAGCTCAGTTCTGGGCATCTTTAAAAGTCCTATTCAAACTTGTTCCTACATAGTAACTTGCAACTTTGAATGAGAATGTGCTTTCTTACAGCAACGTGCTATATGTTCTGAATGCCCGAATTGGGAATCTGTGTCAAAACTTTGTTAGGAATTATGTGATCCTTACTAGCTGGAATTAAGGGAGTTGGGGCATGAAGTTATTTCTAGGAGTTGGACACATACCAAGTTTAGCTCAGTTCTGGGCATCTTTGAAATACCTATACAAACTTGTTCCTACTTAGTAACTTGCAACTTTGAATGAGAATGTGCTTGCTTAGAGCAACGTGCTATATGTTCTGAATGCCCGAATGGGAATCTGTGTCAAAACTTTGTTAGGAATTATGTGATCCTTACTAGCTGGAAGTAAGGGAGATGGGGCAAGAAGTTATTTCTAGGAGTTGGACACATACCAAGTTTAGCTCAGTTCTGGGCATCTTTGAAATACCTATACAAACTTGTTCCTACAGAGTAACTTGCAACTTTGAATGAGAATGTGCTTGCTTACAGCAACGTGCTATATGTTCTGAATGCCCGAATTGGGAATCTGTGTCAAAACTTTGTTAGGAATTATGTGATCCTTACTAGCTGGAAGTAAGGGAGATGGGGCAAGAAGTTATTTCTTGGAGTTGGACAGATACCAAGTTTAGCTCAGTTCTGGGCATCTTTGAAATACCTATACAAACTTGTTCCTACACAGTAACTTGCATCTTTGAATGAGAATGTGCTTGCTTACAGCAACGTGCTATATGTTCTGAATGCCCGAATTGGGAATCTGTGTCAAAACTTTGTTAGGAATTATGTGATCCTTACTAGCTGGAAGTAAGGGAGATGGGGCATGAAGTTATTTCTAGGAGTTGGACACATACAACGTTTAGCTCAGTTCTGGGCATCTTTGAAATACCTATACAAACTTGTTCCTACATAGTAACTTGCAACTTTGAATGAGAATGTGCTTGCTTACAGCAACATGCTATATGTTCTGAATGCCCGAATTGGGAATCTGGTCAAAACTTTGTTAGGAATTATGTGATCCTTACTAGCTGGAAGTAAGGGAGATGGGGCATGAAGTTATTTCTAGGAGATGGACACATACCAAGTTTAGCTCAGTTCTGGGCATCTTTGAAATACCTATACAAACTTGTTCCTACATAGTAACTTGCAACTTTGAATGAGAATGTGCTTGCTTACAGCAACGTGCTATATGTTCTGATTGCCCGAATTGGGAATCTGTGTCTAAACTTTGTTAGGAATTATGTGATCCTTACTAGCTGGAAGTAAGGGAGATGGGGCATGAAGTTATTTCTAGGAGTTGGACACATACCAAGTTTAGCTCAGTTCTGGGCATCTTTGAAATACCTATACAAACTTGTTCCTACATAGTAACTTGCATCTTTGAATGAGAATGTGCTTGCTTACAGCAACGTGCTATATGTTGTGAATGCCCGAACTGGGAATCTGTGTCAAAACTTTGTTAGGAATTATGTGATCCTTACTAGCTGGAAGTAAGGGAGTTGGGGCATGAAGTTGTTTCTAGGAGTTGGACACATAACATGTTTAGCTCAGTTCTGGGCATCTTTGAAATACCTATACAAACTTGTTCCTACATAGTAACTTGCAACTTTGAATGAGAATGTGCTTGCTTACAGCAACGTGCTATATGTTCTGAATGCCCGAATGGGAATCTGTGTCAAAACTTTGTTAGGAATTATGTGATCCTTACTAGCTGGAAGTAAGGGAGATGGGGCATGAAGTTATTTCTAGGAGTTGGAGACATACCAAATTTAGCTCAGTTCTGGGCATCTTTGAAATACCTATACAAACTTGTTCCTACATAGTAACTTGCAACTTTGAATGAGAATGTGCTTGCTTACAGCAACGTGCTATATGTTCTGAATGCCCGAATTGGGAATCTGTGTCAAAACTTTGTTAGGAATTATGTGATCCTTACTAGCTGGAAGTAAGGGAGATGGGGCATGAAGTTATTTCTAGGAGTTGGACACATACCAAGTTTAGCTCAGTTCTGGGCATCTTTGAAATACCTATACAAACTTGTTCCTACATAGTAACTTGCAACTTTGAATGAGAATGTGCTTGCTTACAGCAACGTGCTATATGTTCTGAATGTCCGAATTGGGAATCTGTGTCAAAACTTTGATAGGAATTATGTGATCCTTACTAGCTGGAAGTAAGGGAGATGGGGCATGAAGTTATTTCTAGGAGTTGGACACATACCAAGTTTAGCTCAGTTCTGGGCATCTTTGAAATACCTATACAAACTTGTTCCTACATAGTAACTTGCAACTTTGAATGAGAATGTGCTTGCTTACAGCAACGTGCTATATGTTCTGAATGCCCGAATTGGGAATCTGTGTCAAAACTTTGTTAGGAATTATGTGATCCTTACTAGCTGGAAGTAAGGGAGATGGGGCATGAAGTTATTTCTAGGAGTTGGACACATACCAAGTTTAGCTCAGTTCTGGGCATCTTTGAAATACCTATACAAACATGTTCCTACATAGTAACTTGCAACTTTGAATGAGAATGTGCTTGCTTAAAGCAACGTGCTATATGTTCTGAATGCCCGAATTGGGAATCTGTGTCAAAACTTTGTTAGGAATTATGTGATCCTTACTAGCTGGAAGTAAGGGAGATGGGGCATGAAGTTATTACTAGGAGTTGGACACATACCAAGTTTAGCTCAGTTCTGGGCATCTTTGAAATACCTATACAAACTTGTTCCTACATAGTAACTTGCAACTTTGAATGAGAATGTGCTTGCTTAGAGCAACGTGCTATATGTTCTGAATGCCCGAATTGGGAATCTGTGTCAAAACTTTGTTAGGAATTATGTGAACCTCACTAGCTGGAAGTAAGGGAGATGGGGCATGAAGTTATTTCTAGGAGTTGGACACATACCAAGTTTAGCTCAGTTCTGGGCATCTTTGAAATACCTATACAAACTTGTTCCTACATAGTAACTTGCATCTTTGAATGAGAATGTGCTTGCTTACAGCAACGTGCTATATGTTGTGAATGCCCGAATTGGGAATCTGTGTCAAAACTTTGTTAGGAATTATGTGATCCTTACTAGCTGGAAGTAAGGGAGTTGGGGCATGAAGTTGTTTCTAGGAGTTGGACACATACCATGTTTAGCTCAGTTTTGGGCATCTTTGAAATACCTATACAAACTTGTTCCTACATAGTAACTTGCAACTTTGAATGAGAATGTGCTTGCTTACAGCAACGTGCTATATGTTCTGAATGCCCGAATGGGAATCTGTCTCAAAACCTTGTTGGGAATTATGTGATCCTTACTAGCTGGAAGTAAGGGAGATGGGGCATGAAGTTATTTCTAGGAGTTGGAGACATACCAAATTTAGCTCAGTTCTGGGCATCTTTGAAATACCTATACAAACTTGTTCCTACATAGTAACTTGCAACTTTGAATGAGAATGTGCTTGCTTACAGCAACGTGCTATATGTTCTGAATGCCCGAATTGGGAATCTGTGTCAAAACTTTGTTAGGAATTATGTGATCCTTACTAGCTGGAAGTAAGGGAGATGGGGCATGAAGTTATTTCTAGGAGTTGGACACATACAACGTTTAGCTCAGTTCTGGGCATCTTTGAAATACCTATACAAACTTGTTCCTACATAGTAACTTGCAACTTTGAATGAGAATGTGCTTGCTTACAGCAACGTGCTATATGTTCTGAATGCCCGAATGGGAATCTGTCTCAAAACCTTGTTGGGAATTATGTGATCCTTACTAGCTGGAAGTAAGGGAGATGGGGCATGAAGTTATTTCTAGGAGTTGGACACATACCAAGTTTAGCTCAGTTCTGGGCATCTTTGAAATACCTATACAAACTTGTTCCTACATAGTAACTTGCAACTTTGAATGAGAATGTGCTTTCTTACAGCAAGGTGCTGTATGTTCTGAATGCCCGAATTGGGAATCTGTGTCAAAACTTTGTTAGGAATTATGTGATCCTTACTAGCTGGAAGTAAGGGAGTTGGGGCATGAAGTTATTTCTAGGAGTTGGACACATACCAAGTTTAGCTCAGTTCTGGGCATCTTTGAAAGTCCTATTCAAACTTGTTCCTACATAGTAACTTGCAACTTTGAATGAGAATGTGCTTGCTTACAGCAACGTGCTATATGTTCTGAATGCCCGAATTGGGAATCTGTGTCAAAACTTTGTTAGGAATTATGTGATCCTTACTAGCTGGAAGTAAGGGAGATGGGGCAGGAAGTTATTTCTAGGAGTTGGACACATACCAAGTTTAGGTCAGTTCTGGGCATCTTTGAAATACCTATACAAACCTGTTCCTACATATTAACTTGCAAATTTGAATGAGAATGTGCTTTCTTACAGCAACGTGCTATATGTTCTGAATGCCCGAATTGGGAATCTGTGTCAAAATTTGTTAGGAATGATGTGATCCTTACTAGCTGGACGTAAGGGAGTTGGGGCATGAAGGTATTTCTAGGAGTTGGACACATACCAAGTTTAGCACAGTTCTGGGCATCTTTGAAATACCTATACAAACTTGTTCCTACATAGTAGCTTGCAACTTTGAATGAGAATGTGCTTGCTTACAGCAACGTGCTATATGTTCTGAATGCCCGAATTGGGAATCTATGTCAAAACTTTGTTAGGAATTATGTGATCCTTACTAGCTGGAAGTAAGGGAGATGGGGCATGAAGTTATTTCTAGTAGTTGGACACATACCAAGTTTACCTCAGTTCTGGGCATCTTTGAAGTACCTATACAAACTTGTTCCTACATAGTAACTTGCAACTTTGAATGAGAATGTGCTTGCTTACAGCAACGTGCTATATGTTCTGAATGCCCGAATTGGGAATCTGTGTCAAAACTTTGTTAGAAATTATGTGATCCTTACTAGCTGGAAGTAAGGGAGTTGGGGCATGAAGTTATTTCTAGGAGTTGGACACATACCAAGTTTAGCTCAGTTCTGGGCATCTTTGGAATACCTATACAAACTTGTTCCTACATAGTAACTTGCAACTTTGAATGAGAATGTGCTTGCTTACAGCAACGTGCTATATGTTCTGAATGCCCGAATTGGGAATCTGTGTCAAAACGTTGTTAGGAATTATGTGACCCTTACTAGCTGGAATTAAGGGAGTTGGGGCATGAAGTTGTTTCTAGGAGTTGGACACATACCAAGTTTAGCTCAGTTCTGGGCATCTTTGAAATACCTATACAAACTTGTTCCTACATAGTAACTTGCAACTTTGAATGAGAATGTGCTTGCTTACAGCAACGTGTTATATGTTGTGAATGCCCGAATTGGGAATCTGTGTCAAAACTTTGTTAGGAATTATGTGATCCTTACTAGCTGGAAGTAAGGGAGTTGGGGCATGAAGTTGTTTCTAGGAGTTGGACACATACCAAGTTTAGCTCAGTTCTGGGCATCTTTGAAATACCTATACAAACTTGTTCCTACATAGTAACTTGCAACTTTGAATGAGAATGTGCTTGCTTACAGCAACGTGCTATATGTTCTGAATGCCCGAATGGGAATCTGTGTCAAAACTTTGTTAGGAATTATGTGATCCACACTAGCTGGAAGTAAGGGAGATGGGGCATGAAGTTATTTCTAGGAGTTGGACACATACCAAGTTTAGCTCAGTTCTGGGCATCTTTGAAATACCTATACAAACTTGTTCCTACATAGTAACTTGCAACTTTGAATGAGAATGTGCTTGCTTACAGCAACGTGCTATATGTTCTGAATGCCCGAATTGGGAATCTGTGTCAAAACTTTGTTAGGAATTATGTGATCCTTGCTAGCTGGAAGTAAGGGAGATGGGGCATGAAGTTATTTCTAGGAGTTGGACACATACCAAGTTTAGCTCAGTTCTGGGCATCTTTGAAATACCTATACAAACTTGTTCCTACATAGTAACTTGCAACTTTGAATGAGAATGTGCTTTCTTTCAGCAACGTGCTATATGTTCTGAATGCCCGAATTGGGAATCTGTGTCAAAATTTGTTAGGAATGATGTGATCCTTACTAGCTGGAAGTAAGGGAGATGGGGCATGAAGTTATTTCTAGGAGTTGGACACATACAACGTTTAGCTCAGTTCTGGGCATCTTTGAAATACCTACACAAACTTGTTCCTACATAGTAACTTGCAACTTTGAATGAGAATGTGCTTGCTTACAGCAACGTGCTATATGTTCTGAATGCCCGAATTGGGAATCTGTGTCAAAACTCTGTTAGGAATTATGTGATCCTTACTAGCTGGAAGTAAGGGAGATGGGGCATGAAGTTATTTCTAGGAGTTGGACACATACCAAGTTTAGCTCAGTTCTGGGCATCTTTGAAATACCTACACAAACTTGTTCCTACATAGTAACTTGCATCTTTGAATGAGAATGTGCTTGCTTACAGCAACGTGCTATATGTTCTGAATGCCCGAATTGGGAATCTTTGTCAAAACTTTGTTAGGAATTATGTGATCCTTACTAGCTGGAAGTAAGGGAGTTGGGGCATGAAGTTATTTCTAGGAGTTGGACACTTACCAAGTTTAGCTCAGTTCTGGGCATCTTTGAAATACCTATACAAACTTGTTCCTACATAGTAACTTGCAACTTTGAATGAGAATGTGCTTTCTTACAGCAAGGTGCTATATGTTCTGAATGCCCGAATTGGGAATCTGTGTCAAAACTTTGTTAGGAATTATGTGATCCTTACTAGCTGGAAGTAAGGGAGTTGGGGCATGAAGTTATTTCTAGGAGTTGGACACATACCAAGTTTAGCTCAGTTCTGGGCATCTTTGAAAGTCCTATTCAAACTTGTTCCTACATAGTAACATGCAACTTTGAATGAGAATGTGCTTGCTTACAGCAACGTGCTATATGTTCTGAATGCCCGAATTGGGAATCTGTGTCAAAACTTTGTTAGGAATTATTTGATCCTTACTAGCTGGAAGTAAGGGAGATGGGGCATGAAGTTATTTCTAGGAGTTGGACACATACCAAGTTTAGCTCAGTTCTGGGCATCTTTGAAATACCTATACAAACCTGTTCCTACATATTAACTTGCAAATTTGAATGAGAATGTGCTTTCTTACAGCAACGTGCTATATGTTCTGAATGCCCGAATTGGGAATCTGTGTCAAAATTTGTTAGGAATGATGTGATCCTTACTAACTGGAAGTAAGGGAGTTGGGGCATGAAGGTATTTCTAGGAGTTGGACACATACCAAGTTTAGCACAGTTCTGGGCATCTTTGAAATACCTATACAAACTTGTTCCTACATAGTAGCTTGCAACTTTGAATGAGAATGAGCTTGCTTACAGCAACGTGCTATATGTTCTGAATGCCCGAATTGGGAATCTGTGTCAAAACTTTGTTAGGAATTATGTGATCCTTACTAGCTGGAAGTAAGGGAGATGGGGCATGAAGTTATTTCTAGTAGTTGGACACATACCAAGTTTACCTCAGTTCTGGGCATCTTTGAAGTACCTATACAAACTTGTTACTACATAGTAACTTGCAACTTTGAATGAGAATGTGCTTGCTTACAGCAACGTGCTATATGTTCTGAATGCCCGAATTGGGAATCTGTGTCAAAACTTTGTTAGAAATTATGTGATCCTTACTAGCTGGAAGTAAGGGAGTTGGGGCATGAAGTTATTTCTAGGAGTTGGACACATACCAAGTTTAGCTCAGTTCTGGGCATCTTTGGAATACCTATACAAACTTGTTCCTACATAGTAACTTGCAACTTTGAATGAGAATGAGCTTGCTTACAGCAACGTGCTATATGTTCTGAATGCCCGAATAGGGAATCTGTGTCAAAACTTTGTTAGGAATTATGTGATCCTTACTAGCTGGAAGTAAGGGAGATGGGGCATGAAGTTATTTCTAGGAGTTGGACACATACCAAGTTTAGCTCAGTTCTGGGCATCTTTGAAATACCTATACAAACTTGTTCCTACATAGTAACTTGCAACATTGAATGAGAGTGTGCTTTCTTACAGCAAGGTGCTATATGTTCTGAATGCCCGAATTGGGAATCTGTGTCAAAACTTTGTTAGGAATTATGTGATCCTTACTAGCTGGAAGTAAGGGAGTTGGGGCATGAAGTTATTTCTAGGAGTTGGACACATACCAAGTTTAGCTCAGTTCTGGGCATCTTTGAAAGTCCTATTCAAACTTGTTCCTACATAGTAACTTGCAACTTTGAATGAGAATGTGCTTGCTTACATCAACGTGCTATATGTTCTGAATGCCCGAATTGGGAATCTGTGTCAAAACTTTGTTAGGAATTATGTGATCCTTACTAGCTGGCAGTAAGGGAGATGGTGCATGAAGTTATTTCTAGGAGTTGAACACATACTAAGATTAGCTCAGTTCTGGGCATCTTTGAAATACCTATACAAACTTGTTCCTACATAGTAACTTGCAACTTTGAATGAGAATGTGCTTTCTTACAGCAACGTGCTATATGTTCTGAATGCCCGAATTGGGAAACTGTGTCAAAATTTGTTAGGAATGATGTGATCCTTACTAGCTGGAAGTAAGGGAGATGGGGCATGAAGTTATTTCTAGGAGTTGGACACATACCAAGTTTAGCTCAGTTCTGGGCATCTTTGAAATACCTATACAAACTTGTTCCTACATAGTAACTTGCAACATTGAATGAGAATGTGCTTGCTTGCAGCAACGTGCTATATGTTCTGAATGCCCGAATAGGGAATCTGTGTCAAAACATTGTTAGGAATTATGTGATCCTTACTAGCTGGAAGTAAGGGAGATGGGGCATGAAGTTATTTCTAGGAGATGGACACATACCAAGTTATCTCAGTTCTGGGCATCTTTGAAATACCTATACAAACTTGTTCCTACATAGTAACTTGCATCTTTGAATGAGAATGTGCTTGCTTACAGCAACGTGCTATATGTTCTGAATGCCCGAATTGGGAATCTGTGTCAAAACTTTGTTAGGAATTATGTGATCCTTACTCGCTGGAAGTAAGGGTGTAGGGGCATGAAGTTATTTCTAGGAGTTGGACACATACCAAGTTTAGCTCAGTTCTGGGCATCTTTGAAATACCTATACAAACTTGTTCCTACATAGTAACTTGCAACTTTGAATGAGAATGTGCTTGCTTACAGCAACGTGCTATATGTTGTGAATGCCCGAATTGGGAATCTGTGTCAAAACTTTGTTAGGAATTATGTGATCCTTACTAGCTGGAAGTAAGGGAGTTGGGGCATGAAGTTGTTTCTAGGAGTTGGACACATACCAAGTTTAGCTCAGTTCTGGGCATCTTTGAAATACCTATACAAACTTGTTCCTACATAGTAACTTGCAACTTTGAATGAGAATGTGCTTGCTTACAGCAACGTGCTATATGTTCTGAATGCCCGAATGGGAATCTGTGTCAAAACTTTGTTAGGAATTATGTGATCCACACTAGCTGGAAGTAAGGGAGATGGGGCATGAAGTTATTTCTAGGAGTTGGACACATACCAAGTTTAGCTAAGTTCTGGGCATCTTTGAAATACCTATACAAACTTGTTCCTACATAGTAACTTGCAACTTTGAATGAGAATGTGCTTGCTTACAGCAACGTGCTATATGTTCTGAATGCCCGAATTGGGAATCTGTGTCAAAACTTTGTTAGGAATTATGTGATCCTTGCTAGCTGGAAGTAAGGGAGATGGGGCATGAAGTTATTTCTAGGAGTTGGACACATACCAAGTTTAGCTCAGTTCTGGGCATCTTTGAAATACCTATACAAACTTGTTCCTACATAGTAACTTGCAACTTTGAATGAGAATGTGCTTTCTTACAGCAACGTGCTATATGTTCTGAATGCCCGAATTGGGAATCTGTGTCAAAATTTGTTAGGAATGATGTGATCCTTACTAGCTGGAAGTAAGGGAGATGGGGCATGAAGTTATTTCTAGGAGTTGGACACATACAACGTTTAGCTCAGTTCTGGGCATCTTTGAAATACCTACACAAACTTGTTCCTACATAGTAACTTGCAACTTTGAATGAGAATGTGCTTGCTTACAGCAACGTGCTATATGTTCTGAATGCCCGAATTGGGAATCTGTGTCAAAACTCTGTTAGGAATTATGTGATCCTTACTAGCTGGAAGTAAGGGAGATGGGGCATGAAGTTATTTCTAGGAGTTGGACACATACCAAGTTTAGCTCAGTTCTGGGCATCTTTGAAATACCTACACAAACTTGTTCCTACATAGTAACTTGCATCTTTGAATGAGAATGTGCTTGCTTACAGCAACGTGCTATATGTTCTGAATGCCCGAATTGGGAATCTGTGTCAAAACTTTGTTAGGAATTATGTGATCCTTACTAGCTGGAAGTAAGGGAGTTGGGGCATGAAGTTATTTCTAGGAGTTGGACACTTACCAAGTTTAGCTCAGTTCTGGGCATCTTTGAAATACCTATACAAACTTGTTCCTACATAGTAACTTGAAACTTTGAATGAGAATGTGCTTTCTTACAGCAAGGTGCTATATGTTCTGAATGCCCGAATTGGGAATCTGTGTCAAAACTTTGTTAGGAATTATGTGATCCTTACTAGCTGGAAGTAAGGGAGTTGGGGCATGAAGTTATTTCTAGGAGTTGGACACATACCAAGTTTAGCTCAGTTCTGGGCATCTTTGAAAGTCCTATTCAAACTTGTTCCTACATAGTAACATGCAACTTTGAATGAGAATGTGCTTGCTTACAGCAACGTGCTATATGTTCTGAATGCCCGAATTGGGAATCTGTGTCAAAACTTTGTTAGGAATTATTTGATCCTTACTAGCTGGAAGTAAGGGAGATGGGGCATGAAGTTATTTCTAGGAGTTGGACACATACCAAGTTTAGCTCAGTTCTGGGCATCTTTGAAATACCTATACAAACCAGTTCCTACATATTAACTTGCAAATTTGAATGAGAATGTGCTTTCTTACAGCAACGTGCTATATGTTCTGAATGCCCGAATTGGGAATCTGTGTCAAAATTTGTTAGGAATGATGTGATCCTTACTAACTGGAAGTAAGGGAGTTGGGGCATGAAGGTATTTCTAGGAGTTGGACACATACCAAGTTTAGCACAGTTCTGGGCATCTTTGAAATACCTATACAAACTTGTTCCTACATAGTAACTTGCAACATTGAATGAGAGTGTGCTTTCTTACAGCAAGGTGCTATATGTTCTGAATGCCCGAATTGGGAATCTGTGTCAAAACTTTGTTAGGAATTATGTGATCCTTACTAGCTGGAAGTAAGGGAGTTGGGGCATGAAGTTATTTCTAGGAGTTGGACACATACCAAGTTTAGCTCAGTTCTGGGCATCTTTGAAAGTCCTATTCAAACTTGTTCCTACATAGTAACTTGCAACTTTGAATGAGAATGTGCTTGCTTACATCAACGTGCTATATGTTCTGAATGCCCGAATTGGGAATCTGTGTCAAAACTTTGTTAGGAATTATGTGATCCTTACTAGCTGGCAGTAAGGGAGATGGTGCATGAAGTTATTTCTAGGAGTTGAACACATACTAAGATTAGCTCAGTTCTGGGCATCTTTGAAATACCTATACAAACTTGTTCCTACATAGTAACTTGCAACTTTGAATGAGAATGTGCTTTCTTACAGCAACGTGCTATATGTTCTGAATGCCCGAATTGGGAAACTGTGTCAAAATTTGTTAGGAATGATGTGATCCTTACTAGCTGGAAGTAAGGGAGATGGGGCATGAAGTTATTTCTAGGAGTTGGACACATACCAAGTTTAGCTCAGTTCTGGGCATCTTTGAAATACCTATACAAACTTGTTCCTACATAGTAACTTGCAACATTGAATGAGAATGTGCTTGCTTGCAGCAACGTGCTATATGTTCTGAATGCCCGAATAGGGAATCTGTGTCAAAACATTGTTAGGAATTATGTGATCCTTACTAGCTGGAAGTAAGGGAGATGGGGCATGAAGTTATTTCTAGGAGATGGACACATACCAAGTTATCTCAGTTCTGGGCATCTTTGAAATACCTATACAAACTTGTTCCTACATAGTAACTTGCATCTTTGAATGAGAATGTGCTTGCTTACAGCAACGTGCTATATGTTCTGAATGCCCGAATTGGGAATCTGTGTCAAAACTTTGTTAGGAATTATGTGATCCTTACTCGCTGGAAGTAAGGGTGTAGGGGCATGAAGTTATTTCTAGGAGTTGGACACATACCAAGTTTAGCTCAGTTCTGGGCATCTTTGAAATACCTATACAAACTTGTTCCTACATAGTAACTTGCAACTTTGAATGAGAATGTGCTTGCTTACAGCAACGTGCTATATGTTGTGAATGCCCGAATTGGGAATCTGTGTCAAAACTTTGTTAGGAATTATGTGATCCTTACTAGCTGGAAGTAAGGGAGTTGGGGCATGAAGTTGTTTCTAGGAGTTGGACACATACCAAGTTTAGCTCAGTTCTGGGCATCTTTGAAATACCTATACAAACTTGTTCCTACATAGTAACTTGCAACTTTGAATGAGAATGTGCTTGCTTACAGCAACGTGCTATATGTTCTGAATGCCCGAATGGGAATCTGTGTCAAAACTTTGTTAGGAATTATGTGATCCACACTAGCTGGAAGTAAGGGAGATGGGGCATGAAGTTATTTCTAGGAGTTGGACACATACCAAGTTTAGCTAAGTTCTGGGCATCTTTGAAATACCTATACAAACTTGTTCCTACATAGTAACTTGCAACTTTGAATGAGAATGTGCTTGCTTACAGCAACGTGCTATATGTTCTGAATGCCCGAATTGGGAATCTGTGTCAAAACTTTGTTAGGAATTATGTGATCCTTGCTAGCTGGAAGTAAGGGAGATGGGGCATGAAGTTATTTCTAGGAGTTGGACACATACCAAGTTTAGCTCAGTTCTGGGCATCTTTGAAATACCTATACAAACTTGTTCCTACATAGTAACTTGCAACTTTGAATGAGAATGTGCTTTCTTACAGCAACGTGCTATATGTTCTGAATGCCCGAATTGGGAATCTGTGTCAAAATTTGTTAGGAATGATGTGATCCTTACTAGCTGGAAGTAAGGGAGATGGGGCATGAAGTTATTTCTAGGAGTTGGACACATACAACGTTTAGCTCAGTTCTGGGCATCTTTGAAATACCTACACAAACTTGTTCCTACATAGTAACTTGCAACTTTGAATGAGAATGTGCTTGCTTACAGCAACGTGCTATATGTTCTGAATGCCCGAATTGGGAATCTGTGTCAAAACTCTGTTAGGAATTATGTGATCCTTACTAGCTGGAAGTAAGGGAGATGGGGCATGAAGTTATTTCTAGGAGTTGGACACATACCAAGTTTAGCTCAGTTCTGGGCATCTTTGAAATACCTACACAAACTTGTTCCTACATAGTAACTTGCATCTTTGAATGAGAATGTGCTTGCTTACAGCAACGTGCTATATGTTCTGAATGCCCGAATTGGGAATCTGTGTCAAAACTTTGTTAGGAATTATGTGATCCTTACTAGCTGGAAGTAAGGGAGTTGGGGCATGAAGTTATTTCTAGGAGTTGGACACTTACCAAGTTTAGCTCAGTTCTGGGCATCTTTGAAATACCTATACAAACTTGTTCCTACATAGTAACTTGAAACTTTGAATGAGAATGTGCTTTCTTACAGCAAGGTGCTATATGTTCTGAATGCCCGAATTGGGAATCTGTGTCAAAACTTTGTTAGGAATTATGTGATCCTTACTAGCTGGAAGTAAGGGAGTTGGGGCATGAAGTTATTTCTAGGAGTTGGACACATACCAAGTTTAGCTCAGTTCTGGGCATCTTTGAAAGTCCTATTCAAACTTGTTCCTACATAGTAACATGCAACTTTGAATGAGAATGTGCTTGCTTACAGCAACGTGCTATATGTTCTGAATGCCCGAATTGGGAATCTGTGTCAAAACTTTGTTAGGAATTATTTGATCCTTACTAGCTGGAAGTAAGGGAGATGGGGCATGAAGTTATTTCTAGGAGTTGGACACATACCAAGTTTAGCTCAGTTCTGGGCATCTTTGAAATACCTATACAAACCAGTTCCTACATATTAACTTGCAAATTTGAATGAGAATGTGCTTTCTTACAGCAACGTGCTATATGTTCTGAATGCCCGAATTGGGAATCTGTGTCAAAATTTGTTAGGAATGATGTGATCCTTACTAACTGGAAGTAAGGGAGTTGGGGCATGAAGGTATTTCTAGGAGTTGGACACATACCAAGTTTAGCACAGTTCTGGGCATCTTTGAAATACCTATACAAACTTGTTCCTACATAGTAGCTTGCAACTTTGAATGAGAATGTGCTTGCTTACAGCAACGTGCTATATGTTCTGAATGCCCGAATTGGGAATCTTTGTCAAAACTTTGTTAGGAATTATGTGATCCTTACTAGCTGGAAGTAAGGGAGATGGGGCATGAAGTTATTTCTAGTAGTTGGACACATACCAAGTTTACCTCAGTTCTGGGCATCTTTGAAGTACCTATACAAACTTGTTACTACATAGTAACTTGCAACTTTGAATGAGAATGTGCTTGCTTACAGCAACGTGCTATATGTTCTGAATGCCCGAATTGGGAATCTGTGTCAAAACTTTGTTAGAAATTATGTGATCCTTACTAGCTGGCAGTAAGGGAGTTGGGGCATGAAGTTATTTCTAGGAGTTGGACACATACCACGTTTAGCTCAGTTCTGGGCATCTTTGGAATACCTATACAAACTTGTTCCTACATAGTAACTTGCAACTTTGAATGAGAATGAGCTTGCTTACAGCAACGTGCTATATGTTCTGAATGCCCGAATAGGGAATCTGTGTCAAAACTTTGTTAGGAATTATGTGATCCTTACTAGCTGGAAGTAAGGGAGTTGGGGCATGAAGTTATTTGTAGGAGTTGGACACATACCAAGTTTAGCTCAGTTCTGGGCATCTTTGAAAGTCCTATTCAAACTTGTTCCTACATAGTAACATGCAACTTTGAATGAGAATGTGCTTGCTTACAGCAACGTGCTATATGTTCTGAATGCCCGAATTGGGAATCTGTGTCAAAACTTTGTTAGGAATTATTTGATCCTTACTAGCTGGAAGTAAGGGAGATGGGGCATGAAGTTATTTCTAGGAGTTGGACACATACCAAGTTTAGCTCAGTTCTGGGCATCTTTGAAATACCTATACAAACCTGTTCCTACATATTAACTTGCAAATTTGAATGAGAATGTGCTTTCTTACAGCAACGTGCTATATGTTCTGAATGCCCGAATTGGGAATCTGTGTCAAAATTTGTTAGGAATGATGTGATCCTTACTAACTGGAAGTAAGGGAGTTGGGGCATGAAGGTATTTCTAGGAGTTGGACACATACCAAGTTTAGCACAGTTCTGGGCATCTTTGAAATACCTATACAAACTTGTTCCTACATAGTAGCTTGCAACTTTGAATGAGAATGAGCTTGCTTACAGCAACGTGCTATATGTTCTGAATGCCCGAATTGGGAATCTGTGTCAAAACTTTGTTAGGAATTATGTGATCCTTACTAGCTGGAAGTAAGGGAGATGGGGCATGAAGTTATTTCTAGTAGTTGGACACATACCAAGTTTACCTCAGTTCTGGGCATCTTTGAAGTACCTATACAAACTTGTTACTACATAGTAACTTGCAACTTTGAATGAGAATGTGCTTGCTTACAGCAACGTGCTATATGTTCTGAATGCCCGAATTGGGAATCTGTGTCAAAACTTTGTTAGAAATTATGTGATCCTTACTAGCTGGAAGTAAGGGAGTTGGGGCATGAAGTTATTTCTAGGAGTTGGACACATACCAAGTTTAGCTCAGTTCTGGGCATCTTTGGAATACCTATACAAACTTGTTCCTACATAGTAACTTGCAACTTTGAATGAGAATGAGCTTGCTTACAGCAACGTGCTATATGTTCTGAATGCCCGAATAGGGAATCTGTGTCAAAACTTTGTTAGGAATTATGTGATCCTTACTAGCTGGAAGTAAGGGAGATGGGGCATGAAGTTATTTCTAGGAGTTGGACACATACCAAGTTTAGCTCAGTTCTGGGCATCTTTGAAATACCTATACAAACTTGTTCCTACATAGTAACTTGCAACATTGAATGAGAGTGTGCTTTCTTACAGCAAGGTGCTATATGTTCTGAATGCCCGAATTGGGAATCTGTGTCAAAACTTTGTTAGGAATTATGTGATCCTTACTAGCTGGAAGTAAGGGAGTTGGGGCATGAAGTTATTTCTAGGAGTTGGACACATACCAAGTTTAGCTCAGTTCTGGGCATCTTTGAAAGTCCTATTCAAACTTGTTCCTACATAGTAACTTGCAACTTTGAATGAGAATGTGCTTGCTTACATCAACGTGCTATATGTTCTGAATGCCCGAATTGGGAATCTGTGTCAAAACTTTGTTAGGAATTATGTGATCCTTACTAGCTGGCAGTAAGGGAGATGGTGCATGAAGTTATTTCTAGGAGTTGAACACATACCAAGTTTAGCTCAGTTCTGGGCATCTTTGAAATACCTATACAAACTTGTTCCTACATAGTAACTTGCAACTTTGAATGAGAATGTGCTTTCTTACAGCAACGTGCTATATGTTCTGAATGCCCGAATTGGGAAACTGTGTCAAAATTTGTTAGGAATGATGTGATCCTTACTAGCTGGAAGTAAGGGAGATGGGGCATGAAGTTATTTCTAGGAGTTGGACACATACCAAGTTTAGCTCAGTTCTGGGCATCTTTGAAATACCTATACAAACTTGTTCCTACATAGTAACTTGCAACATTGAATGAGAATGTGCTTGCTTGCAGCAACGTGCTATATGTTCTGAATGCCCGAATAGGGAATCTGTGTCAAAACATTGTTAGGAATTATGTGATCCTTACTAGCTGGAAGTAAGGGAGATGGGGCATGAAGTTATTTCTAGGAGATGGACACATACCAAGTTAGCTCAGTTCTGGGCATCTTTGAAATACCTATACAAACTTGTTCCTACATAGTAACTTGCATCTTTGAATGAGAATGTGCTTGCTTACAGCAACGTGCTATATGTTCTGAATGCCCGAATTGGGAATCTGTGTCAAAACTTTGTTAGGAATTATGTGATCCTTACTCGCTGGAAGTAAGGGAGTAGGGGCATGAAGTTATTTCTAGGAGTTGGACACATACCAAGTTTAGCTCAGTTCTGGGCATCTTTGAAATACCTATACAAACTTGTTCCTACATAGTAACTTGCAACTTTGAATGAGAATGTGCTTGCTTACAGCAACGTGCTATATGTTGTGAATGCCCGAATTGGGAATCTGTGTCAAAACTTTGTTAGGAATTATGTGATCCTTACTAGCTGGAAGTAAGGGAGTTGGGGCATGAAGTTGTTTCTAGGAGTTGGACACATACCAAGTTTAGCTCAGTTCTGGGCATCTTTGAAATACCTATACAAACTTGTTCCTACATAGTAACTTGCAACTTTGAATGAGAATGTGCTTGCTTACAGCAACGTGCTATATGTTCTGAATGCCCGAATGGGAATCTGTGTCAAAACTTTGTTAGGAATTATGTGATCCACACTAGCTGGAAGTAAGGGAGATGGGGCATGAAGTTATTTCTAGGAGTTGGACACATACCAAGTTTAGCTAAGTTCTGGGCATCTTTGAAATACCTATACAAACTTGTTCCTACATAGTAACTTGCAACTTTGAATGAGAATGTGCTTGCTTACAGCAACGTGCTATATGTTCTGAATGCCCGAATTGGGAATCTGTGTCAAAACTTTGTTAGGAATTATGTGATCCTTGCTAGCTGGAAGTAAGGGAGATGGGGCATGAAGTTATTTCTAGGAGTTGGACACATACCAAGTTTAGCTCAGTTCTGGGCATCTTTGAAATACCTATACAAACTTGTTCCTACATAGTAACTTGCAACTTTGAATGAGAATGTGCTTTCTTACAGCAACGTGCTATATGTTCTGAATGCCCGAATTGGGAATCTGTGTCAAAATTTGTTAGGAATGATGTGATCCTTACTAGCTGGAAGTAAGGGAGATGGGGCATGAAGTTATTTCTAGGAGTTGGACACATACAACGTTTAGCTCAGTTCTGGGCATCTTTGAAATACCTACACAAACTTGTTCCTACATAGTAACTTGCAACTTTGAATGAGAATGTGCTTGCTTACAGCAACGTGCTATATGTTCTGAATGCCCGAATTGGGAATCTGTGTCAAAACTCTGTTAGGAATTATGTGATCCTTACTAGCTGGAAGTAAGGGAGATGGGGCATGAAGTTATTTCTAGGAGTTGGACACATACCAAGTTTAGCTCAGTTCTGGGCATCTTTGAAATACCTACACAAACTTGTTCCTACATAGTAACTTGCATCTTTGAATGAGAATGTGCTTGCTTACAGCAACGTGCTATATGTTCTGAATGCCCGAATTGGGAATCTGTGTCAAAACTTTGTTAGGAATTATGTGATCCTTACTAGCTGGAAGTAAGGGAGTTGGGGCATGAAGTTATTTCTAGGAGTTGGACACTTACCAAGTTTAGCTCAGTTCTGGGCATCTTTGAAATACCTATACAAACTTGTTCCTACATAGTAACTTGAAACTTTGAATGAGAATGTGCTTTCTTACAGCAAGGTGCTATATGTTCTGAATGCCCGAATTGGGAATCTGTGTCAAAACTTTGTTAGGAATTATGTGATCCTTACTAGCTGGAAGTAAGGGAGTTGGGGCATGAAGTTATTTCTAGGAGTTGGACACATACCAAGTTTAGCTCAGTTCTGGGCATCTTTGAAAGTCCTATTCAAACTTGTTCCTACATAGTAACATGCAACTTTGAATGAGAATGTGCTTGCTTACAGCAACGTGCTATATGTTCTGAATGCCCGAATTGGGAATCTGTGTCAAAACTTTGTTAGGAATTATTTGATCCTTACTAGCTGGAAGTAAGGGAGATGGGGCATGAAGTTATTTCTAGGAGTTGGACACATACCAAGTTTAGCTCAGTTCTGGGCATCTTTGAAATACCTATACAAACCAGTTCCTACATATTAACTTGCAAATTTGAATGAGAATGTGCTTTCTTACAGCAACGTGCTATATGTTCTGAATGCCCGAATTGGGAATCTGTGTCAAAATTTGTTAGGAATGATGTGATCCTTACTAACTGGAAGTAAGGGAGTTGGGGCATGAAGGTATTTCTAGGAGTTGGACACATACCAAGTTTAGCACAGTTCTGGGCATCTTTGAAATACCTATACAAACTTGTTCCTACATAGTAGCTTGCAACTTTGAATGAGAATGTGCTTGCTTACAGCAACGTGCTATATGTTCTGAATGCCCGAATTGGGAATCTTTGTCAAAACTTTGTTAGGAATTATGTGATCCTTACTAGCTGGAAGTAAGGGAGATGGGGCATGAAGTTATTTCTAGTAGTTGGACACATACCAAGTTTACCTCAGTTCTGGGCATCTTTGAAGTACCTATACAAACTTGTTACTACATAGTAACTTGCAACTTTGAATGAGAATGTGCTTGCTTACAGCAACGTGCTATATGTTCTGAATGCCCGAATTGGGAATCTGTGTCAAAACTTTGTTAGAAATTATGTGATCCTTACTAGCTGGAAGTAAGGGAGTTGGGGCATGAAGTTATTTCTAGGAGTTGGACACATACCAAGTTTAGCTCAGTTCTGGGCATCTTTGGAATACCTATACAAACTTGTTCCTACATAGTAACTTGCAACTTTGAATGAGAATGAGCTTGCTTACAGCAACGTGCTATATGTTCTGAATGCCCGAATAGGGAATCTGTGTCAAAACTTTGTTAGGAATTATGTGATCCTTACTAGCTGGAAGTAAGGGAGTTGGGGCATGAAGTTATTTCTAGGAGTTGGACACATACCAAGTTTAGCTCAGTTCTGGGCATCTTTGAAAGTCCTATTCAAACTTGTTCCTACATAGTAACTTGCAACTTTGAATGAGAATGTGCTTGCTTACATCAACGTGCTATATGTTCTGAATGCCCGAATTGGGAATCTGTGTCAAAACTTTGTTAGGAATTATGTGATCCTTACTAGCTGGCAGTAAGGGAGATGGGGCATGAAGTTATTTCTAGGAGTTGGACACATACCAAGTTTAGCTCAGTTCTGGGCATCTTTGAAATACCTATACAAACTTGTTCCTACATAGTAACTTGCAACTTTGAATGAGAATGTGCTTTCTTACAGCAACGTGCTATATGTTCTGAATGCCCGAATTGGGAAACTGTGTCAAAATTTGTTAGGAATGATGTGATCCTTACTAGCTGGAAGTAAGGGAGATGGGGCATGAAGTTATTTCTAGGAGTTGGACACATACCAAGTTTAGCTCAGTTCTGGGCATCTTTGAAATACCTATACAAACTTGTTCCTACATAGTAACTTGCAACATTGAATGAGAATGTGCTTGCTTGCAGCAACGTGCTATATGTTCTGAATGCCCGAATAGGGAATCTGTGTCAAAACATTGTTAGGAATTATGTGATCCTTACTAGCTGGAAGTAAGGGAGATGGGGCATGAAGTTATTTCTAGGAGATGGACACATACCAAGTTAGCTCAGTTCTGGGCATCTTTGAAATACCTATACAAACTTGTTCCTACATAGTAACTTGCATCTTTGAATGAGAATGTGCTTGCTTACAGCAACGTGCTATATGTTCTGAATGCCCGAATTGGGAATCTGTGTCAAAACTTTGTTAGGAATTATGTGATCCTTACTCGCTGGAAGTAAGGGAGTAGGGGCATGAAGTTATTTCTAGGAGTTGGACACATACCAAGTTTAGCTCAGTTCTGGGCATCTTTGAAATACCTATACAAACTTGTTCCTACATAGTAACTTGCAACTTTGAATGAGAATGTGCTTTCTTACAGCAAGGTGCTATATGTTCTGAATGCCCGAATTGGGAATCTGTGTCAAAATTTGTTAGGAATGATGTGATCCTTACTAACTGGAAGTAAGGGAGTTGGGGCATGAAGGTATTTCTAGGAGTTGGACACACACCAAGTTTAGCACAGTTCTGGGCATCTTTGAAATACCTATACAAACTTGTTCCTACATAGTAGCTTGCAACTTTGAATGAGAATGTGCTTGCTTACAGCAACGTGCTATATGTTCTGAATGCCCGAATTGGGAATCTTTGTCAAAACTTTGTTAGGAATTATGTGATCCTTACTAGCTGGAAGTAAGGGAGATGGGGCATGAAGTTATTTCTAGTAGTTGGACACATACCAAGTTTACCTCAGTTCTGGGCATCTTTGAAGTACCTATACAAACTTGTTACTACATAGTAACTTGCAACTTTGAATGAGAATGTGCTTGCTTACAGCAACGTGCTATATGTTCTGAATGCCCGAATTGGGAATCTGTGTCAAAACTTTGTTAGAAATTATGTGATCCTTACTAGCTGGAAGTAAGGGAGTTGGGGCATGAAGTTATTTCTAGGAGTTGGACACATACCAAGTTTAGCTCAGTTCTGGGCATCTTTGGAATACCTATACAAACTTGTTCCTACATAGTAACTTGCAACTTTGAATGAGAATGAGCTTGCTTACAGCAACGTGCTATATGTTCTGAATGCCCGAATAGGGAATCTGTGTCAAAACTTTGTTAGGAATTATGTGATCCTTACTAGCTGGAAGTAAGGGAGATGGGGCATGAAGTTATTTCTAGGAGTTGGACACATACCAAGTTTAGCTCAGTTCTGGGCATCTTTGAAATACCTATACAAACTTGTTCCTACATAGTAACTTGCAACATTGAATGAGAGTGTGCTTTCTTACAGCAAGGTGCTATATGTTCTGAATGCCCGAATTGGGAATCTGTGTCAAAACTTTGTTAGGAATTATGTGATCCTTACTAGCTGGAAGTAAGGGAGTTGGGGCATGAAGTTATTTCTAGGAGTTGGACACATACCAAGTTTAGCTCAGTTCTGGGCATCTTTGAAAGTCCTATTCAAACTTGTTCCTACATAGTAACTTGCAACTTTGAATGAGAATGTGCTTGCTTACATCAACGTGCTATATGTTCTGAATGCCCGAATTGGGAATCTGTGTCAAAACTTTGTTAGGAATTATGTGATCCTTACTAGCTGGCAGTAAGGGAGATGGGGCATGAAGTTATTTCTAGGAGTTGGACACATACCAAGTTTAGCTCAGTTCTGGGCATCTTTGAAATACCTATACAAACTTGTTCCTACATAGTAACTTGCAACTTTGAATGAGAATGTGCTTTCTTACAGCAACGTGCTATATGTTCTGAATGCCCGAATTGGGAATCTGTGTCAAAATTTGTTAGGAATGATGTGATCCTTACTAGCTGGAAGTAAGGGAGATGGGGCATGAAGTTATTTCTAGGAGTTGGACACATACCAAGTTTAGCTCAGTTCTGGGCATCTTTGAAATACCTATACAAACTTGTTCCTACATAGTAACTTGCAACATTGAATGAGAATGTGCTTGCTTGCAGCAACGTGCTATATGTTCTGAATGCCCGAATAGGGAATCTGTGTCAAAACATTGTTAGGAATTATGTGATCCTTACTAGCTGGAAGTAAGGGAGATGGGGCATGAAGTTATTTCTAGGAGATGGACACATACCAAGTTAGCTCAGTTCTGGGCATCTTTGAAATACCTATACAAACTTGTTCCTACATAGTAACTTGCATCTTTGAATGAGAATGTGCTTGCTTACAGCAACGTGCTATATGTTCTGAATGCCCGAATTGGGAATCTGTGTCAAAACTTTGTTAGGAATTATGTGATCCTTACTCGCTGGAAGTAAGGGAGTAGGGGCATGAAGTTATTTCTAGGAGTTGGACACATACCAAGTTTAGCTCAGTTCTGGGCATCTTTGAAATACCTATACAAACTTGTTCCTACATAGTAACTTGCAACTTTGAATGAGAATGTGCTTTCTTACAGCAAGGTGCTATATGTTCTGAATGCCCGAATTGGGAATCTGTGTCAAAACTTTGTTAGGAATTATGTGATCCTTACTAGCTGGAAGTAAAGGAGTTGGGGCAGGAAGTTATTTCTAGGAGTTGGACACATACCAAGTTTAGCTCAGTTCTGGGCATCTTTGAAAGTCCTATTCAAACTTGTTCCTACATAGTAACTTGCAACTTTGAATGAGAATGTGCTTTCTTACAGCAACGTGCTATATGTTCTGAATGCCCGAATTGGGAATCTGTGTCAAAACGTTGTTAGGAATTATGTGATCCTTACTAGCTGGAATTAAGGGAGTTGGGGCATGAAGTTATTTCTAGGAGTTGGACACATACCAAGTTTAGCTCAGTTCTGGGCATCTTTGAAATACCTATACAAACTTGTTCCTACATAGTAACTTGCAACTTTGAATGAGAATGTGCTTGCTTAGAGCAACGTGCTATATGTTGTGAATGCCCGAATTGGGAATCTGTGTCAAATCTTTGTTAGGAATTATGTGATCCTTACTAGCTGGAAGTAAGGGAGTTGGGGCATGAAGTTGTTTCTAGGAGTTGGACACATACCAAGTTTAGCTCAGTTCTGGGCATCTTTGAAATACCTATACAAACTTGTTCCTACATAGTAACTTGCAACTTTGAATGAGAATGTGCTTGCTTACAGCAACGTGCTATATGTTCTGAATGCCCGAATGGGAATCTGTGTCAAAACTTTGTTAGGAATTATGTGATCCACACTAGCTGGAAGTAAGGGAGATGGGGCATGATGTTATTTCTAGGAGTTGGACAGATACCAAGTTTAGCTCAGTTCTGGGCATCTTTGAAATACCTATACAAACTTGTTCCTACATAGTAACTTGCAACTTTGAATGAGAATGTGCTTTCTTACAGCAACGTGCTATATGTTCTGAATGCCCGAATTTGGAATCTGTGTCAAAATTTATTAGGAATGATGTGATCCTTACTAGCTGGAAGTAAGGGAGATGGGGCATGAAGTTATTTCTAGGAGTTGGACACATACCAAGTTTAGCTCAGTTCTGGGCATCTTTGAAATACCTATACAAACTTGTTCCTACATAGTAACTTGCAACATTGAATGAGAACGTGCTTGCTTACAGCAGCGTGCTATATGTTCTGAATGCCCGAATAGGGAATCTGTGTCAAAACTTTGTTAGGAATTATGTGATCCTTACTAGCTGGAAGTAAGGGAGATGGGGCATGAAGTTATTTCTAGGAGATGGACACATACCAAGTTAGCTCAGTTCTGGGCATCTTTGAAATACCTATACAAACTTGTTCCTACATAGTAACTTGCATCTTTGAATGAGAATGTGCTTGCTTACAGCAACGTGCTATATGTTCTGAATGCCCGAATTGGGAATCTGTGTCAAAACTTTGTTAGGAATTATGTGATCCTTACTCGCTGGAAGTAAGGGAGTAGGGGCATGAAGTTATTTCTAGGAGTTGGACACATACCAAGTTTAGCTCAGTTCTGGGCATCTTTGAAATACCTATACAAACTTGTTCCTACATAGTAACTTGCAACTTTGAATGAGAATGTGCTTTCTTACAGCAAGGTGCTATATGTTCTGAATGCCCGAATTGGGAATCTGTGTCAAAACTTTGTTAGGAATTATGTGATCCTTACTAGCTGGAAGTAAGGGAGTTGGGGCAGGAAGTTATTTCTAGGAGTTGGACACATACCAAGTTTAGCTCAGTTCTGGGCATCTTTGAAAGTCCTATTCAAACTTGTTCCTACATAGTAACTTGCAACTTTGAATGAGAATGTGCTTTCTTACAGCAACGTGCTATATGTTCTGAATGCCCGAATTGGGAATCTGTGTCAAAACGTTGTTAGGAATTATGTGATCCTTACTAGCTGGAATTAAGGGAGTTGGGGCATGAAGTTATTTCTAGGAGTTGGACACATACCAAGTTTAGCTCAGTTCTGGGCATCTTTGAAATACCTATACAAACTTGTTCCTACATAGTAACTTGCAACTTTGAATGAGAATGTGCTTGCTTACAGCAACGTGCTATATGTTCTGAATGCCCGAATGGGAATCTGTGTCAAAACTTTGTTAGGAATTATGTGATCCACACTAGCTGGAAGTAAGGGAGATGGGGCATGAAGTTATTTCTAGGAGTTGGACACATACCAAGTTTAGCTAAGTTCTGGGCATCTTTGAAATACCTATACAAACTTGTTCCTACATAGTAACTTGCAACTTTGAATGAGAATGTGCTTGCTTACAGCAACGTGCTATATGTTCTGAATGCCCGAATTGGGAATCTGTGTCAAAACTTTGTTAGGAATTATGTGATCCTTGCTAGCTGGAAGTAAGGGAGATGGGGCATGAAGTTATTTCTAGGAGTTGGACACATACCAAGTTTAGCTCAGTTCTGGGCATCTTTGAAATACCTATACAAACTTGTTCCTACATAGTAACTTGCAACTTTGAATGAGAATGTGCTTTCTTACAGCAACGTGCTATATGTTCTGAATGCCCGAATTGGGAATCTGTGTCAAAATTTGTTAGGAATGATGTGATCCTTACTAGCTGGAAGTAAGGGAGATGGGGCATGAAGTTATTTCTAGGAGTTGGACACATACAACGTTTAGCTCAGTTCTGGGCATCTTTGAAATACCTACACAAACTTGTTCCTACATAGTAACTTGCAACTTTGAATGAGAATGTGCTTGCTTACAGCAACGTGCTATATGTTCTGAATGCCCGAATTGGGAATCTGTGTCAAAACTCTGTTAGGAATTATGTGATCCTTACTAGCTGGAAGTAAGGGAGATGGGGCATGAAGTTATTTCTAGGAGTTGGACACATACCAAGTTTAGCTCAGTTCTGGGCATCTTTGAAATACCTACACAAACTTGTTCCTACATAGTAACTTGCATCTTTGAATGAGAATGTGCTTGCTTACAGCAACGTGCTATATGTTCTGAATGCCCGAATTGGGAATCTGTGTCAAAACTTTGTTAGGAATTATGTGATCCTTACTAGCTGGAAGTAAGGGAGTTGGGGCATGAAGTTATTTCTAGGAGTTGGACACTTACCAAGTTTAGCTCAGTTCTGGGCATCTTTGAAATACCTATACAAACTTGTTCCTACATAGTAACTTGCAACTTTGAATGAGAATGTGCTTTCTTACAGCAACGTGCTATATGTTCTGAATGCCCGAATTGGGAATCTGTGTCAAAACTTTGTTAGGAATTATGTGATCCTTACTAGCTGGAAGTAAGGGAGTTGGGGCATGAAGTTATTTCTAGGAGTTGGACACATACCAAGTTTAGCTCAGTTCTGGGCATCTTTGAAAGTCCTATTCAAACTTGTTCCTACATAGTAACATGCAACTTTGAATGAGAATGTGCTTGCTTACAGCAACGTGCTATATGTTCTGAATGCCCGAATTGGGAATCTGTGTCAAAACTTTGTTAGGAATTATTTGATCCTTACTAGCTGGAAGTAAGGGAGATGGGGCATGAAGTTATTTCTAGGAGTTGGACACATACCAAGTTTAGCTCAGTTCTGGGCATCTTTGAAATACCTATACAAACCAGTTCCTACATATTAACTTGCAAATTTGAATGAGAATGTGCTTTCTTACAGCAACGTGCTATATGTTCTGAATGCCCGAATTGGGAATCTGTGTCAAAATTTGTTAGGAATGATGTGATCCTTACTAACTGGAAGTAAGGGAGTTGGGGCATGAAGGTATTTCTAGGAGTTGGACACATACCAAGTTTAGCACAGTTCTGGGCATCTTTGAAATACCTATACAAACTTGTTCCTACATAGTAGCTTGCAACTTTGAATGAGAATGTGCTTGCTTACAGCAACGTGCTATATGTTCTGAATGCCCGAATTGGGAATCTTTGTCAAAACTTTGTTAGGAATTATGTGATCCTTACTAGCTGGAAGTAAGGGAGATGGGGCATGAAGTTATTTCTAGTAGTTGGACACATACCAAGTTTACCTCAGTTCTGGGCATCTTTGAAGTACCTATACAAACTTGTTACTACATAGTAACTTGCAACTTTGAATGAGAATGTGCTTGCTTACAGCAACGTGCTATATGTTCTGAATGCCCGAATTGGGAATCTGTGTCAAAACTTTGTTAGAAATTATGTGATCCTTACTAGCTGGAAGTAAGGGAGTTGGGGCATGAAGTTATTTCTAGGAGTTGGACACATACCAAGTTTAGCTCAGTTCTGGGCATCATTGGAATACCTATACAAACTTGTTCCTACATAGTAACTTGCAACTTTGAATGAGAATGAGCTTGCTTACAGCAACGTGCTATATGTTCTGAATGCCCGAATAGGGAATCTGTGTCAAAACTTTGTTAGGAATTATGTGATCCTTACTAGCTGGAAGTAAGGGAGTTGGGGCATGAAGTTATTTCTAGGAGTTGGACACATACTAAGTTTAGCTCAGTTCTGGGCATCTTTGAAAGTCCTATTCAAACTTGTTCCTACATAGTAACTTGCAACTTTGAATGAGAATGTGCTTGCTTACATCAACGTGCTATATGTTCTGAATGCCCGAATTGGGAATCTGTGTCAAAACTTTGTTAGGAATTATGTGATCCTTACTAGCTGGCAGTAAGGGAGATGGGGCATGAAGTTATTTCTAGGAGTTGGACACATACCAAGTTTAGCTCAGTTCTGGGCATCTTTGAAATACCTATACAAACTTGTTCCTACATAGTAACTTGCAACTTTGAATGAGAATGTGCTTTCTTACAGCAACGTGCTATATGTTCTGAATGCCCGAATTGGGAAACTGTGTCAAAATTTGTTAGGAATGATGTGATCCTTACTAGCTGGAAGTAAGGGAGATGGGGCATGAAGTTATTTCTAGGAGTTGGACACATACCAAGTTTAGCTCAGTTCTGGGCATCTTTGAAATACCTATACAAACTTGTTCCTACATAGTAACTTGCAACATTGAATGAGAATGTGCTTGCTTGCAGCAACGTGCTATATGTTCTGAATGCCCGAATAGGGAATCTGTGTCAAAACATTGTTAGGAATTATGTGATCCTTACTAGCTGGAAGTAAGGGAGATGGGGCATGAAGTTATTTCTAGGAGATGGACACATACCAAGTTAGCTCAGTTCTGGGCATCTTTGAAATACCTATACAAACTTGTTCCTACATAGTAACTTGCATCTTTGAATGAGAATGTGCTTGCTTACAGCAACGTGCTATATGTTCTGAATGCCCGAATTGGGAATCTGTGTCAAAACTTTGTTAGGAATTATGTGATCCTTACTCGCTGGAAGTAAGGGAGTAGGGGCATGAAGTTATTTCTAGGAGTTGGACACATACCAAGTTTAGCTCAGTTCTGGGCATCTTTGAAATACCTATACAAACTTGTTCCTACATAGTAACTTGCAACTTTGAATGAGAATGTGCTTTCTTACAGCAAGGTGCTATATGTTCTGAATGCCCGAATTGGGAATCTGTGTCAAAATTTGTTAGGAATGATGTGATCCTTACTAACTGGAAGTAAGGGAGTTGGGGCATGAAGGTATTTCTAGGAGTTGGACACACACCAAGTTTAGCACAGTTCTGGGCATCTTTGAAATACCTATACAAACTTGTTCCTACATAGTAGCTTGCAACTTTGAATGAGAATGTGCTTGCTTACAGCAACGTGCTATATGTTCTGAATGCCCGAATTGGGAATCTTTGTCAAAACTTTGTTAGGAATTATGTGATCCTTACTAGCTGGAAGTAAGGGAGATGGGGCATGAAGTTATTTCTAGTAGTTGGACACATACCAAGTTTACCTCAGTTCTGGGCATCTTTGAAGTACCTATACAAACTTGTTACTACATAGTAACTTGCAACTTTGAATGAGAATGTGCTTGCTTACAGCAACGTGCTATATGTTCTGAATGCCCGAATTGGGAATCTGTGTCAAAACTTTGTTAGAAATTATGTGATCCTTACTAGCTGGAAGTAAGGGAGTTGGGGCATGAAGTTATTTCTAGGAGTTGGACACATACCAAGTTTAGCTCAGTTCTGGGCATCTTTGGAATACCTATACAAACTTGTTCCTACATAGTAACTTGCAACTTTGAATGAGAATGAGCTTGCTTACAGCAACGTGCTATATGTTCTGAATGCCCGAATAGGGAATCTGTGTCAAAACTTTGTTAGGAATTATGTGATCCTTACTAGCTGGAAGTAAGGGAGATGGGGCATGAAGTTATTTCTAGGAGTTGGACACATACCAAGTTTAGCTCAGTTCTGGGCATCTTTGAAATACCTATACAAACTTGTTCCTACATAGTAACTTGCAACATTGAATGAGAGTGTGCTTTCTTACAGCAAGGTGCTATATGTTCTGAATGCCCGAATTGGGAATCTGTGTCAAAACTTTGTTAGGAATTATGTGATCCTTACTAGCTGGAAGTAAGGGAGTTGGGGCATGAAGTTATTTCTAGGAGTTGGACACATACCAAGTTTAGCTCAGTTCTGGGCATCTTTGAAAGTCCTATTCAAACTTGTTCCTACATAGTAACTTGCAACTTTGAATGAGAATGTGCTTGCTTACATCAACGTGCTATATGTTCTGAATGCCCGAATTGGGAATCTGTGTCAAAACTTTGTTAGGAATTATGTGATCCTTACTAGCTGGCAGTAAGGGAGATGGGGCATGAAGTTATTTCTAGGAGTTGGACACATACCAAGTTTAGCTCAGTTCTGGGCATCTTTGAAATACCTATACAAACTTGTTCCTACATAGTAACTTGCAACTTTGAATGAGAATGTGCTTTCTTACAGCAACGTGCTATATGTTCTGAATGCCCGAATTGGGAATCTGTGTCAAAATTTGTTAGGAATGATGTGATCCTTACTAGCTGGAAGTAAGGGAGATGGGGCATGAAGTTATTTCTAGGAGTTGGACACATACCAAGTTTAGCTCAGTTCTGGGCATCTTTGAAATACCTATACAAACTTGTTCCTACATAGTAACTTGCAACATTGAATGAGAATGTGCTTGCTTGCAGCAACGTGCTATATGTTCTGAATGCCCGAATAGGGAATCTGTGTCAAAACATTGTTAGGAATTATGTGATCCTTACTAGCTGGAAGTAAGGGAGATGGGGCATGAAGTTATTTCTAGGAGATGGACACATACCAAGTTAGCTCAGTTCTGGGCATCTTTGAAATACCTATACAAACTTGTTCCTACATAGTAACTTGCATCTTTGAATGAGAATGTGCTTGCTTACAGCAACGTGCTATATGTTCTGAATGCCCGAATTGGGAATCTGTGTCAAAACTTTGTTAGGAATTATGTGATCCTTACTCGCTGGAAGTAAGGGAGTAGGGGCATGAAGTTATTTCTAGGAGTTGGACACATACCAAGTTTAGCTCAGTTCTGGGCATCTTTGAAATACCTATACAAACTTGTTCCTACATAGTAACTTGCAACTTTGAATGAGAATGTGCTTTCTTACAGCAAGGTGCTATATGTTCTGAATGCCCGAATTGGGAATCTGTGTCAAAACTTTGTTAGGAATTATGTGATCCTTACTAGCTGGAAGTAAAGGAGTTGGGGCAGGAAGTTATTTCTAGGAGTTGGACACATACCAAGTTTAGCTCAGTTCTGGGCATCTTTGAAAGTCCTATTCAAACTTGTTCCTACATAGTAACTTGCAACTTTGAATGAGAATGTGCTTTCTTACAGCAACGTGCTATATGTTCTGAATGCCCGAATTGGGAATCTGTGTCAAAACGTTGTTAGGAATTATGTGATCCTTACTAGCTGGAAATAAGGGAGTTGGGGCATGAAGTTATTTCTAGGAGTTGGACACATACCAAGTTTAGCTCAGTTCTGGGCATCTTTGAAATACCTATACAAACTTGTTCCTACATAGTAACTTGCAACTTTGAATGAGAATGTGCTTGCTTAGAGCAACGTGCTATATGTTGTGAATGCCCGAATTGGGAATCTGTGTGAAATCTTTGTTAGGAATTATGTGATCCTTACTAGCTGGAAGTAAGGGAGTTGGGGCATGAAGTTGTTTCTAGGAGTTGGACACATACCAAGTTTAGCTCAGTTCTGGGCATCTTTGAAATACCTATACAAACTTGTTCCTACATAGTAACTTGCAACTTTGAATGAGAATGTGCTTGCTTACAGCAACGTGCTATATGTTCTCAATGCCCGAATGGGAATCTGTGTCAAAACTTTGTTAGGAATTATGTGATCCACACTAGCTGGAAGTAAGGGAGATGGGGCATGATGTTATTTCTAGGAGTTGGACAGATACCAAGTTTAGCTCAGTTCTGGGCATCTTTGAAATACCTATACAAACTTGTTCCTACATAGTAACTTGCAACTTTGAATGAGAATGTGCTTTCTTACAGCAACGTGCTATATGTTCTGAATGCCCGAATTTGGAATCTGTGTCAAAATTTATTAGGAATGATGTGATCCTTACTAGCTGGAAGTAAGGGAGATGGGGCATGAAGTTATTTCTAGGAGTTGGACACATACCAAGTTTAGCTCAGTTCTGGGCATCTTTGAAATACCTATACAAACTTGTTCCTACATAGTAACTTGCAACATTGAATGAGAACGTGCTTGCTTACAGCAGCGTGCTATATGTTCTGAATGCCCGAATAGGGAATCTGTGTCAAAACTTTGTTAGGAATTATGTGATCCTTACTAGCTGGAAGTAAGGGAGATGGGGCATGAAGTTATTTCTAGGAGATGGACACATACCAAGTTAGCTCAGTTCTGGGCATCTTTGAAATACCTATACAAACTTGTTCCTACATAGTAACTTGCATCTTTGAATGAGAATGTGCTTGCTTACAGCAACGTGCTATATGTTCTGAATGCCCGAATTGGGAATCTGTGTCAAAACTTTGTTAGGAATTATGTGATCCTTACTCGCTGGAAGTAAGGGAGTAGGGGCATGAAGTTATTTCTAGGAGTTGGACACATACCAAGTTTAGCTCAGTTCTGGGCATCTTTGAAATACCTATACAAACTTGTTCCTACATAGTAACTTGCAACTTTGAATGAGAATGTGCTTTCTTACAGCAAGGTGCTATATGTTCTGAATGCCCGAATTGGGAATCTGTGTCAAAACTTTGTTAGGAATTATGTGATCCTTACTAGCTGGAAGTAAGGGAGTTGGGGCAGGAAGTTATTTCTAGGAGTTGGACACATACCAAGTTTAGCTCAGTTCTGGGCATCTTTGAAAGTCCTATTCAAACTTGTTCCTACATAGTAACTTGCAACTTTGAATGAGAATGTGCTTTCTTACAGCAACGTGCTATATGTTCTGAATGCCCGAATTGGGAATCTGTGTCAAAACGTTGTTAGGAATTATGTGATCCTTACTAGCTGGAATTAAGGGAGTTGGGGCATGAAGTTATTTCTAGGAGTTGGACACATACCAAGTTTAGCTCAGTTCTGGGCATCTTTGAAATACCTATACAAACTTGTTCCTACATAGTAACTTGCAACTTTGAATGAGAATGTGCTTGCTTAGAGCAACGTGCTATATGTTCTGAATGCCCGAATTGGGAATCTGTGTCAAAACTTTGTTAGGAATTATGTGATCCTTACTAGCTGGAAGTAAGGGAGATGGGGCATGAAGTTATTTCTGGGAGTTGGACACATACCACGTTTAGCTCAGTTCTGGGCGTCTTTGAAATACCTATACAAACTTGTTCCTACATATTAACTTGCAACTTTGAATGAGAATGTGCTTTCTTACAGCAACGTGCTATATGTTCTGAATGCCCGAATTGGGAATCTGTGTCAAAATTTGTTAGGAATTATGTGATCCTTACTAGCTGGAAGTAAGTGAGTTGGGGCATGAAGGTATTTCTAGGAGTTGGACACATACCAAGTTTAGCACAGTTCTGGGCATCTTTGAAATACCTATACAAACTTGTTCCTACATAGTAACTTGCAACTTTGAATGAGAATGTGCTTGCTTACAGCAACGTGCTATATGTTCTGAATGCCCGAATGGGAATCTGTGTCAAAACTTTGTTAGGAATTATGTGATCCTTACTAGCTGGAAGTAAGGGAGATGGGGCATGTAGTTATTTCTAGGAGTTGGACACATACCAAGTTTAGCTCAGTTCTGGGCATCTTTGAAATACCTATACAAACTTGTTCCTACATAGTAACTTGCAACTTTGAATGAGAATGTGCTTGCTTACAGCAACGTGCTATATGTTGTGAATGCCCGAATTGGGAATCTGTGTCAAAACTTTGTTAGGAATTATGTGATCCTTACTAGCTGGAAGTAAGGGAGATGGGGCATGAAGTTATTTCTAGGAGTTGGACACATACCAAGTTTAGCTCAGATCTGGGCATCTTTGAAATACCTATACAAACTTGTTCCTACATAGTAACTTGCAACTTTGAATGAGAATGTGCTTGCTTACAGCAACGTGCTATATGTTCTGAATGCCCGAATGGGAATCTGTGTCAAAACTTTGTTAGGAATTATGTGATCCTTACTGGCTGGAAGTAAGGGAGATGGGGCATGAAGTTGTTTCTAGGAGTTGGACACATACCATGTTTAGCTCAGTTCTGGGCATCTTTGAAATACCTATACAAACTTGTTCCTACATAGTAACTTGCAACTTTGAATGAGAATGTGCTTGCTTACAGCAACGAGCTATATGTTCTGAATGCCCGAATGGGAATCTGTGTCAAAACTTTGTTAGGAATTATGTGATCCTTACTAGCTGGAAGTAAGGGAGATGGGGCATGAAGTTATTTCTAGGAGTTGGAGACATACCAAATTTAGCTCAGTTCTGGGCATCTTTGAAATACCTATACAAACTTGTTCCTACATAGTAACTTGCAACTTTGAATGAGAATGTGCTTGCTTACAGCAACGTGCTATATGTTCTGAATGCCCGAATTGGGAATCTGTGTCAAATCTTTGTTAGGAATTATGTGATCCTTACTAGCTGGAATTAAGGGAGTTGCGGCATGAAGTTATTTCTTGGAGTTGGACACATACCAAGTTTAGCTCAGTTCTGGGCATCTTTGAAATACCTATACAAACTTGTTCCTACATAGTAACTTGCAACTTTTAATGAGAATGTGCTTGCTTAGAGCAACGTGCTATATGTTGTGAATGCCCGAATTGGGAATCTGTGTCAAAACTTTGTTAGGAATTATGTGATCCTTACTAGCTGGAAGTAAGGGAGTTGGGGCATGAAGTTGTTTCTAGGAGTTGGACACATACCATGTTTAGCTCAGTTCTGGGCATCTTTGAAATACCTATACAAACTTGTTCCTACATAGTAACTTGCAACTTTGAATGAGAATGTGCTTGCTTACAGCAACGTGCTATATGTTCTGAATGCCCGAATGGGAATCTGTGTCAAAACTTTGTTAGGAATTATGTGATCCACACTAGCTGGAAGTAAGGGAGATGGGGCATGAAGTTATTTCTAGGAGTTGGAGAAATACCAAGTTTAGCTCAGTTCTGGGCATCTTTGAAATACCTATACAAACTTGTTACTACATAGTAACTTGCAACTTTGAATGAGAATGTGCTTGCTTACAGCAACGTGCTATATGTTCTGAATGCCCGAATTGGGAATCTGTGTCAAAACTTTGTTAGGAATTATGTGATCCTTACTAGCAGGAAGTAAGGGAGATGCGGCATGAAGTTATTTCTAGGAGTTGGACACATACCAAGTTTAGCTCAGTTCTGGGCATCTTTGAAATACCTATACAAACTTGTTCCTACACAGTAACTTGCATCTTTGAATGAGAATGTGCTTGCTTACAGCAACGTGCTATATGTTGTGAATGCCCGAATTGGGAATCTGTGTCAAAACTTTGTTAGGAATTATGTGATCCTTACTAGCTGGAAGTAAGGGAGATGGGGCATGAAGTTATTTCTAGGAGTTGGACACATACCAAGTTTAGCTCAGTTCTGGGCATCTTTGAAATACCTATACAAACTTGTTCCTACATAGTAACTTGCAACTTTGAATGAGAATGTGCTTGCTTACAGCAACGTGCTATATGTTCTGAATGCCCGAATTGGGAATCTGTGTCAAAACTTTGTTAGGAATTATGTGATCCTTAATAGCTGGAAGTAAGGGAGATGGGGCATGAAGTTATTTCTAGGAGTTGGACACATACCAAGTTTAGCTCAGTTCTGGGCATCTTTGAAATACCTATACAAACTTGTTCCTACATAGTAACTTGCAACTTTGAATGAGAATGTGCTTGCTTACAGCAACGTGCTATATGTTCTGAATGCCCGAATTGGGAATCTGTGTCAAAACTTTGTTAGGAATTATGTGATCCTTACTAGCTGGAAGTAAAGGAGTTGGGGCAGGAAGTTATTTCTAGGAGTTGGACACATACCAAGTTTAGCTCAGTTCTGGGCATCTTTGAAAGTCCTATTCAAACTTGTTCCTACATAGTAACTTGCAACTTTGAATGAGAATGTGCTTTCTTACAGCAACGTGCTATATGTTTTGAATGCCCGAATTGGGAATCTGTGTCAAAACTTTGTTAGGAATTATGTGATCCTTACTAGCTGGAAGTTAAGGAGTTGGGGCAGGAAGTTATTTCTAGGAGTTGGACACATACCAAGTTTAGCTCAGTTCTGGGCATCTTTGAAAGTCCTATTCAAACTTGTTCCTACATAGTAACTTGCAACTTTGAATGAGAATGTGCTTTCTTACAGCAACGTGCTATATGTTCTGAATGCCCGAATTGGGAATCTGTGTCAAAACGTTGTTAGGAATTATGTGATCCTTACTAGCTGGAATTAAGGGAGTTGGGGCATGAAGTTATTTCTAGGAGTTGGACACATACCAAGTTTAGCTCAGTTCTGGGCATCTTTGAAATACCTATACAAACTTGTTCCTACATAGTAACTTGCAACTTTGAATGAGAATGTGCTTGCTTAGAGCAACGTGCTATATGTTGTGAATGCCCGAATTGGGAATCTGTGTCAAATCTTTGTTAGGAATTATGTGATCCTTACTAGCTGGAAGTAAGGGAGTTGGGGCATGAAGTTGTTTCTAGGAGTTGGACACATACCAAGTTTAGCTCAGTTCTGGGCATCTTTGAAATACCTATACAAACTTGTTCCTACATAGTAACTTGCAACTTTGAATGAGAATGTGCTTGCTTACAGCAACGTGCTATATGTTCTGAATGCCCGAATGGGAATCTGTGTCAAAACTTTGTTAGGAATTATGTGATCCACACTAGCTGGAAGTAAGGGAGATGGGGCATGATGTTATTTCTAGGAGTTGGACAGATACCAAGTTTAGCTCAGTTCTGGGCATCTTTGAAATACCTATACAAACTTGTTCCTACATAGTAACTTGCAACTTTGAATGAGAATGTGCTTTCTTACAGCAACGTGCTATATGTTCTGAATGCCCGAATTTGGAATCTGTGTCAAAATTTATTAGGAATGATGTGATCCTTACTAGCTGGAAGTAAGGGAGATGGGGCATGAAGTTATTTCTAGGAGTTGGACACATACCAAGTTTAGCTCAGTTCTGGGCATCTTTGAAATACCTATACAAACTTGTTCCTACATAGTAACTTGCAACATTGAATGAGAACGTGCTTGCTTACAGCAGCGTGCTATATGTTCTGAATGCCCGAATAGGGAATCTGTGTCAAAACTTTGTTAGGAATTATGTGATCCTTACTAGCTGGAAGTAAGGGAGATGGGGCATGAAGTTATTTCTAGGAGATGGACACATACCAAGTTAGCTCAGTTCTGGGCATCTTTGAAATACCTATACAAACTTGTTCCTACATAGTAACTTGCATCTTTGAATGAGAATGTGCTTGCTTACAGCAACGTGCTATATGTTCTGAATGCCCGAATTGGGAATCTGTGTCAAAACTTTGTTAGGAATTATGTGATCCTTACTCGCTGGAAGTAAGGGAGTAGGGGCATGAAGTTATTTCTAGGAGTTGGACACATACCAAGTTTAGCTCAGTTCTGGGCATCTTTGAAATACCTATACAAACTTGTTCCTACATAGTAACTTGCAACTTTGAATGAGAATGTGCTTTCTTACAGCAAGGTGCTATATGTTCTGAATGCCCGAATTGGGAATCTGTGTCAAAACTTTGTTAGGAATTATGTGATCCTTACTAGCTGGAAGTAAGGGAGTTGGGGCAGGAAGTTATTTCTAGGAGTTGGACACATACCAAGTTTAGCTCAGTTCTGGGCATCTTTGAAAGTCCTATTCAAACTTGTTCCTACATAGTAACTTGCAACTTTGAATGAGAATGTGCTTTCTTACAGCAACGTGCTATATGTTCTGAATGCCCGAATTGGGAATCTGTGTCAAAACGTTGTTAGGAATTATGTGATCCTTACTAGCTGGAATTAAGGGAGTTGGGGCATGAAGTTATTTCTAGGAGTTGGACACATACCAAGTTTAGCTCAGTTCTGGGCATCTTTGAAATACCTATACAAACTTGTTCCTACATAGTAACTTGCAACTTTGAATGAGAATGTGCTTGCTTAGAGCAACGTGCTATATGTTCTGAATGCCCGAATTGGGAATCTGTGTCAAAACTTTGTTAGGAATTATGTGATCCTTACTAGCTGGAAGTAAGGGAGATGGGGCATGAAGTTATTTCTGGGAGTTGGACACATACCACGTTTAGCTCAGTTCTGGGCGTCTTTGAAATACCTATACAAACTTGTTCCTACATATTAACTTGCAACTTTGAATGAGAATGTGCTTTCTTACAGCAACGTGCTATATGTTCTGAATGCCCGAATTGGGAATCTGTGTCAAAATTTGTTAGGAATTATGTGATCCTTACTAGCTGGAAGTAAGTGAGTTGGGGCATGAAGGTATTTCTAGGAGTTGGACACATACCAAGTTTAGCACAGTTCTGGGCATCTTTGAAATACCTATACAAACTTGTTCCTACATAGTAACTTGCAACTTTGAATGAGAATGTGCTTGCTTACAGCAACGTGCTATATGTTCTGAATGCCCGAATGGGAATCTGTGTCAAAACTTTGTTAGGAATTATGTGATCCTTACTAGCTGGAAGTAAGGGAGATGGGGCATGTAGTTATTTCTAGGAGTTGGACACATACCAAGTTTAGCTCAGTTCTGGGCATCTTTGAAATACCTATACAAACTTGTTCCTACATAGTAACTTGCAACTTTGAATGAGAATGTGCTTGCTTACAGCAACGTGCTATATGTTGTGAATGCCCGAATTGGGAATCTGTGTCAAAACTTTGTTAGGAATTATGTGATCCTTACTAGCTGGAAGTAAGGGAGATGGGGCATGAAGTTATTTCTAGGAGTTGGACACATACCAAGTTTAGCTCAGATCTGGGCATCTTTGAAATACCTATACAAACTTGTTCCTACATAGTAACTTGCAACTTTGAATGAGAATGTGCTTGCTTACAGCAACGTGCTATATGTTCTGAATGCCCGAATGGGAATCTGTGTCAAAACTTTGTTAGGAATTATGTGATCCTTACTGGCTGGAAGTAAGGGAGATGGGGCATGAAGTTGTTTCTAGGAGTTGGACACATACCATGTTTAGCTCAGTTCTGGGCATCTTTGAAATACCTATACAAACTTGTTCCTACATAGTAACTTGCAACTTTGAATGAGAATGTGCTTGCTTACAGCAACGAGCTATATGTTCTGAATGCCCGAATGGGAATCTGTGTCAAAACTTTGTTAGGAATTATGTGATCCTTACTAGCTGGAAGTAAGGGAGATGGGGCATGAAGTTATTTCTAGGAGTTGGAGACATACCAAATTTAGCTCAGTTCTGGGCATCTTTGAAATACCTATACAAACTTGTTCCTACATAGTAACTTGCAACTTTGAATGAGAATGTGCTTGCTTACAGCAACGTGCTATATGTTCTGAATGCCCGAATTGGGAATCTGTGTCAAATCTTTGTTAGGAATTATGTGATCCTTACTAGCTGGAATTAAGGGAGTTGCGGCATGAAGTTATTTCTTGGAGTTGGACACATACCAAGTTTAGCTCAGTTCTGGGCATCTTTGAAATACCTATACAAACTTGTTCCTACATAGTAACTTGCAACTTTTAATGAGAATGTGCTTGCTTAGAGCAACGTGCTATATGTTGTGAATGCCCGAATTGGGAATCTGTGTCAAAACTTTGTTAGGAATTATGTGATCCTTACTAGCTGGAAGTAAGGGAGTTGGGGCATGAAGTTGTTTCTAGGAGTTGGACACATACCATGTTTAGCTCAGTTCTGGGCATCTTTGAAATACCTATACAAACTTGTTCCTACATAGTAACTTGCAACTTTGAATGAGAATGTGCTTGCTTACAGCAACGTGCTATATGTTCTGAATGCCCGAATGGGAATCTGTGTCAAAACTTTGTTAGGAATTATGTGATCCACACTAGCTGGAAGTAAGGGAGATGGGGCATGAAGTTATTTCTAGGAGTTGGAGAAATACCAAGTTTAGCTCAGTTCTGGGCATCTTTGAAATACCTATACAAACTTGTTACTACATAGTAACTTGCAACTTTGAATGAGAATGTGCTTGCTTACAGCAACGTGCTATATGTTCTGAATGCCCGAATTGGGAATCTGTGTCAAAACTTTGTTAGGAATTATGTGATCCTTACTAGCAGGAAGTAAGGGAGATGCGGCATGAAGTTATTTCTAGGAGTTGGACACATACCAAGTTTAGCTCAGTTCTGGGCATCTTTGAAATACCTATACAAACTTGTTCCTACACAGTAACTTGCATCTTTGAATGAGAATGTGCTTGCTTACAGCAACGTGCTATATGTTGTGAATGCCCGAATTGGGAATCTGTGTCAAAACTTTGTTAGGAATTATGTGATCCTTACTAGCTGGAAGTAAGGGAGATGGGGCATGAAGTTATTTCTAGGAGTTGGACACATACCAAGTTTAGCTCAGTTCTGGGCATCTTTGAAATACCTATACAAACTTGTTCCTACATAGTAACTTGCAACTTTGAATGAGAATGTGCTTGCTTACAGCAACGTGCTATATGTTCTGAATGCCCGAATTGGGAATCTGTGTCAAAACTTTGTTAGGAATTATGTGATCCTTAATAGCTGGAAGTAAGGGAGATGGGGCATGAAGTTATTTCTAGGAGTTGGACACATACCAAGTTTAGCTCAGTTCTGGGCATCTTTGAAATACCTATACAAACTTGTTCCTACATAGTAACTTGCAACTTTGAATGAGAATGTGCTTGCTTACAGCAACGTGCTATATGTTCTGAATGCCCGAATTGGGAATCTGTGTCAAAACTTTGTTAGGAATTATGTGATCCTTACTAGCTGGAAGTAAGGGAGATGGGGCATGAAGTTATTTCTAGGAGTTGGAGACATACCAAATTTAGCTCAGTTCTGGGCATCTTTGAAATACCTATACAAACTTGTTCCTACATAGTAACTTGCAACTTTGAATGAGAATGTGCTTGCTTACAGCAACGTGCTATATGTTCTGAATGCCCGAATGGGAATCTGTGTCAAAACTTTGTTAGGAATTATGTGATCCTTACTAGCTGGAAGTAAGGGAGATGGGGCATGAAGTTATTTCTAGGAGTTGGAGACATACCAAATTTAGCTCAGTTCTGGGCATCTTTGAAATACCTATACAAACTTGTTCCTACATAGTAACTTGCAACTTTGAATGAGAATTTGCTTGCTTACAGCAACGTGCTATATGTTCTGAATGCCCGAATTGGGAATCTGTGTCAAAACTTTGTTAGGAATTATGTGATCCTTACTCGCTGGAAGTAAGGGAGATGGGGCATGAAGTTATTTCTAGGAGTTGGACACATACAAAGTTTAGCTCAGTTCTGGGCATCTTTGAAATACCTATACAAACTTGTTCCTACATAGTAACTTGCAACTTTGAATGAGAATGTGCTTGCTTACAGCAACGTGCTATATGTTCTGAATGCCCGAATTGGGAATCTGTGTCAAAACTTTGTTAGGAATTATGTGATCCTTACTAGCTGAAAGTAAGGGAGATGGGGCATGAAGTTATTTCTGGGAGTTGGACACATACCACGTTTAGCTCAGTTCTGGGCATCTTTGAAATACCTATACAAACTTGTTCCTACATAGTAACTTGCAACTTTGAATGAGAATGTGCTTGCTTACAGCAACGTGCTATATGTTCTGAATGCCCGAATAGGGAATCTGTGTCAAAACTTTGTTAGGAATTATGTGATCCTTACTAGCTGGAAGTAAGTGAGATGGGGCATGAAGTTATTTCTAGGAGTTGGACACATACCAAGTTTAGCTCAGTTCTGGGCATCTTTGAAATACCTATACAAACTTGTTCCTACATAGTAACTTGCAACTTTGAATGAGAATGTGCTTGCTTAGAGCAACGTGCTATATGTTGTGAATGCCCGAATTGGGAATCTGTGTCAAAACTTTGTTAGGAATTATGTGATCCTTACTAGCTGGAAGTAAGGGAGTTGGGGCATGAAGTTGTTTCTAGGAGTTGGACACATACCATGTTTAGCTCAGTTCTGGGCATCTTTGAAATACCTATACAAACTTGTTCCTACATAGTAACTTGCAACTTTGAATGAGAATGTGCTTGCTTACAGCAACGTGCTATATGTTCTGAATGCCCGAATGGGAATCTGTGTCAAAACTTTGTTAGGAATTATGTGATCCACACTAGCTGGAAGTAAGGGAGATGGGGCATGAAGTTATTTCTAGGAGTTGGAGAAATACCAAGTTTAGCTCAGTTCTGGGCATCTTTGAAATACCTATACAAACTTGTTCCTACATAGTAACTTGCATCTTTAATGAGAATGTGCTTGCTTACAGCAACGTGCTATATGTTCTGAATGCCCGAATTGGGAATCTGTGTCAAAACTTTGTTAGGAATTATGTGATCCTTACTAGCTGGAAGTAAGGGAGATGGGGCATGAAGTTATTTCTAGGAGTTGGACACATACCAAGTTTAGCTCAGTTCTGGGCATCTTTGAAAGTCCTATTCAAACTTGTTCCTACATAGTAACTTGCAACTTTGAATGAGAATGTGCTTGCTTACAGCAACGTGCTATATGTTCTGAATGCCCGAATTGGGAATCTGTGTCAAAACTTTGTTAGGAATTATGTGATCCTTACTAGCTGGAAATAAGGGAGTTGGGGCATGAAGTTATTTCTAGGAGTTGGACACACACCAAGTTTAGCTCAGTTCTGGGCATCTTTGAAATACCTATACAAACTTGTTCCTACATAGTAACTTGCAACTTTGAATGAGAATGTGCTTGCTTAGAGCAACGTGCTATATGTTGTGAATGCCCGAATTGGGAATCTGTGTCAAAATTTGTTAGGAATTATGTGATCCTTACTAGCTGGAAGTAAGGGAGTTGGGGCATGAAGGTATTTCTAGGAGTTGGACACATACCAAGTTTAGCTCAGTTCTGGGCATCTTTGAAATACCTATACAAACTTGTTCCTACAGAGTAACTTGCAACTTTGAATGAGAATGTGCTTGCTTACAGCAACGTGCTATATGTTGTGAATGCCCGAATTGGGAATCTGTGTCAAAACCTTGTTAGGAATTATGTGATCCTTACTAGCTGGAAGTAAGGGAGATGGGGCATGAAGTTATTTCTAGGAGTTGGACACATACCAAGTTTAGCTCAGTTCTGGGCGTCTTTGAAATACCTATACAAACTTGTTCCTACATATTAACTTGCAACTTTGAATGAGAATGTGCTTTCTTACAGCAACGTGCTATATGTTCTGAATGCCCGAATTGGGAATCTGTGTCAAAATTTGTTAGGAAATATGTGATCCTTACTAGCTGGAAGTAAGTGAGTTGGGGCATGAAGGTATTTCTAGGAGTTGGACACATACCAAGTTTAGCACAGTTCTGGGCATCTTTGAAATACCTATACAAACTTGTTCCTACATAGTAACTGGCAACTTTGAATGAGAATGTGCTTGCTTACAGCAACGTGCTATATGTTCTGAATGCCCGAATTGGGAATCTGTGTCAAAACTTTGTTAGGAATTATGTGATCCTTACTAGCTGGAAGTAAGGGAGATGGGGCATGAAGTTATTTCTAGGAGTTGGACACATACCAAGTTTAGCTCAGTTCTGGGCGTCTTTGAAATACCTATACAAACTTGTTCCTACATATTAACTTGCAACTTTGAATGAGAATGTGCTTTCTTACAGCAACGTGCTATATGTTCTGAATGCCCGAATTGGGAATCTGTGTCAAAATTTGTTAGGAATTATGTGATCCTTACTAGCTGGAAGTAAGTGAGTTGGGGCATGAAGGTATTTCTAGGAGTTGGACACATACCAAGTTTAGCACAGTTCTGGGCATCTTTGAAATACCTATACAAACTTGTTCCTACATAGTAACTTGCAACTTTGAATGAGAATGTGCTTGCTTACAGCAACGTGCTATATGTTCTGAATGCCCGAATTGGGAATCTGTGTCAAAACTTTGTTAGGAATTATGTGATCCTTACTAGCTGGAAGTAAGGGAGATGGGGCATGAAGTTATTTCTAGGAGTTGGACACATACCAAGTTTAGCTCAGTTCTGGGCATCTTTGAAATACCTATACAAACTTGTTCCTACATAGTAACTTGCATCTTTAATGAGAATGTGCTTGCTTACAGCAACGTGCTATATGTTCTGAATGCCCGAATTGGGAATCTGTGTCAAAACTTTGTTAGGAATTATGTGATCCTTACTAGCTGGAAGTAAGGGAGATGGGGCATGAAGTTATTTCTAGGAGTTGGACACATACCAAGTTTAGCTCAGTTCTGGGCATCTTTGAAAGTCCTATTCAAACTTGTTCCTACATAGTAACTTGCAACTATGAATGAGAATGTGCTTGCTTACAGCAACGTGCTATATGTTCTGAATGCCCGAATTGGGAATCTGTGTCAAAACTTTGTTAGGAATTATGTGATCCTTACTAGCTGGAATTAAGGGAGTTGGTGCATGAAGTTATTTCTAGGAGTTGGACACATACCAAGTTTAGCTCAGTTCTGGGCATCTTTGAAATACCTATTCAAACTTGTTCCTACATAGTAACTTGCAACTTTGAATGAGAATGTGCTTGCTTACAGCAACGTGCTATATGTTCTGAATGCCCGAATTGGGAATCTGTGTCAAAACTTTGTTAGGAATTATGTGATCCTTACTAGCTGGAAATAAGGGAGTTGGGGCATGAAGTTATTTCTAGGAGTTGGACACACACCAAGTTTAGCTCAGTTCTGGGCATCTTTGAAATACCTATACAAACTTGTTCCTACATAGTAACTTGCGACTTTGAATGAGAATGTGCTTGCTTAGAGCAACGTGCTATATGTTGTGAATGCCCGAATTGGGAATCTGTGTCAAAATTTGTTAGGAATTATGTGATCCTTACTAGCTGGAAGTAAGGGAGTTGGGGCATGAAGGTATTTCTAGGAGTTGGACACATACCAAGTTTAGCACAGTTCTGGGCATCTTTGAAATACCTATACAAACTTGTTCCTACAGAGTAACTTGCAACTTTGAATGAGAATGTGCTTGCTTACAGCAACGTGCTATATGTTGTGAATGCCCGAATTGGGAATCTGTGTCAAAACCTTGTTAGGAATTATGTGATCCTTACTAGCTGGAAGTAAGGGAGATGGGGCATGAAGTTATTTCTAGGAGTTGGACACATACCAAGTTTAGCTCAGTTCTGGGCGTCTTTGAAATACCTATACAAACTTGTTCCTACATATTAACTTGCAACTTTGAATGAGAATGTGCTTTCTTACAGCAACGTGCTATATGTTCTGAATGCCCGAATTGGGAATCTGTGTCAAAATTTGTTAGGAATTATGTGATCCTTACTAGCTGGAAGTAAGTGAGTTGGGGCATGAAGGTATTTCTAGGAGTTGGACACATACCAAGTTTAGCACAGTTCTGGGCATCTTTGAAATACCTATACAAACTTGTTCCTACATAGTAACTTGCAACTTTGAATGAGAATGTGCTTGCTTACAGCAACGTGCTATATGTTCTGAATGCCCGAATTGGGAATCTGTGTCAAAACTTTGTTAGGAATTATGTGATCCTTACTAGCTGGAAGTAAGGGAGATGGGGCATGAAGTTATTTCTAGGAGTTGGACACATACCAAATTTAGCTCAGTTCTGGGCGTCTTTGAAATACCTATACAAACTTGTTCCTACATATTAACTTGCAACTTTGAATGAGAATGTGCTTTCTTACAGCAACGTGCTATATGTTCTGAATGCCCGAATTGGGAATCTGTGTCAAAATTTGTTAGGAATTATGTGATCCTTACTAGCTGGAATTAAGGGAGTTGCGGCATGAAGTTATTTCTTGGAGTTGGACACATACCAAGTTTAGCTCAGTTCTGGGCATCTTTGAAATACCTATACAAACTTGTTCCTACATAGTAACTTGCAACTTTTAATGAGAATGTGCTTGCTTAGAGCAACGTGCTATATGTTGTGAATGCCCGAATTGGGAATCTGTGTCAAAACTTTGTTAGGAATTATGTGATCCTTACTAGCTGGAAGTAAGGGAGTTGGGGCATGAAGTTGTTTCTAGGAGTTGGACACATACCATGTTTAGCTCAGTTCTGGGCATCTTTGAAATACCTATACAAACTTGTTCCTACATAGTAACTTGCAACTTTGAATGAGAATGTGCTTGCTTACAGCAACGTGCTATATGTTCTGAATGCCCGAATGGGAATCTGTGTCAAAACTTTGTTAGGAATTATGTGATCCACACTAGCTGGAAGTAAGGGAGATGGGGCATGAAGTTATTTCTAGGAGTTGGAGAAATACCAAGTTTAGCTCAGTTCTGGGCATCTTTGAAATACCTATACAAACTTGTTACTACATAGTAACTTGCAACTTTGAATGAGAATGTGCTTGCTTACAGCAACGTGCTATATGTTCTGAATGCCCGAATTGGGAATCTGTGTCAAAACTTTGTTAGGAATTATGTGATCCTTACTAGCAGGAAGTAAGGGAGATGCGGCATGAAGTTATTTCTAGGAGTTGGACACATACCAAGTTTAGCTCAGTTCTGGGCATCTTTGAAATACCTATACAAACTTGTTCCTACACAGTAACTTGCATCTTTGAATGAGAATGTGCTTGCTTACAGCAACGTGCTATATGTTGTGAATGCCCGAATTGGGAATCTGTGTCAAAACTTTGTTAGGAATTATGTGATCCTTACTAGCTGGAAGTAAGGGAGATGGGGCATGAAGTTATTTCTAGGAGTTGGACACATACCAAGTTTAGCTCAGTTCTGGGCATCTTTGAAATACCTATACAAACTTGTTCCTACATAGTAACTTGCAACTTTGAATGAGAATGTGCTTGCTTACAGCAACGTGCTATATGTTCTGAATGCCCGAATTGGGAATCTGTGTCAAAACTTTGTTAGGAATTATGTGATCCTTAATAGCTGGAAGTAAGGGAGATGGGGCATGAAGTTATTTCTAGGAGTTGGACACATACCAAGTTTAGCTCAGTTCTGGGCATCTTTGAAATACCTATACAAACTTGTTCCTACATAGTAACTTGCAACTTTGAATGAGAATGTGCTTGCTTACAGCAACGTGCTATATGTTCTGAATGCCCGAATTGGGAATCTGTGTCAAAACTTTGTTAGGAATTATGTGATCCTTACTAGCTGGAAGTAAGGGAGATGGGGCATGAAGTTATTTCTAGGAGTTGGAGACATACCAAATTTAGCTCAGTTCTGGGCATCTTTGAAATACCTATACAAACTTGTTCCTACATAGTAACTTGCAACTTTGAATGAGAATGTGCTTGCTTACAGCAACGTGCTATATGTTCTGAATGCCCGAATGGGAATCTGTGTCAAAACTTTGTTAGGAATTATGTGATCCTTACTAGCTGGAAGTAAGGGAGATGGGGCATGAAGTTATTTCTAGGAGTTGGAGACATACCAAATTTAGCTCAGTTCTGGGCATCTTTGAAATACCTATACAAACTTGTTCCTACATAGTAACTTGCAACTTTGAATGAGAATTTGCTTGCTTACAGCAACGTGCTATATGTTCTGAATGCCCGAATTGGGAATCTGTGTCAAAACTTTGTTAGGAATTATGTGATCCTTACTCGCTGGAAGTAAGGGAGATGGGGCATGAAGTTATTTCTAGGAGTTGGACACATACAAAGTTTAGCTCAGTTCTGGGCATCTTTGAAATACCTATACAAACTTGTTCCTACATAGTAACTTGCAACTTTGAATGAGAATGTGCTTGCTTACAGCAACGTGCTATATGTTCTGAATGCCCGAATTGGGAATCTGTGTCAAAACTTTGTTAGGAATTATGTGATCCTTACTAGCTGAAAGTAAGGGAGATGGGGCATGAAGTTATTTCTGGGAGTTGGACACATACCACGTTTAGCTCAGTTCTGGGCATCTTTGAAATACCTATACAAACTTGTTCCTACATAGTAACTTGCAACTTTGAATGAGAATGTGCTTGCTTACAGCAACGTGCTATATGTTCTGAATGCCCGAATAGGGAATCTGTGTCAAAACTTTGTTAGGAATTATGTGATCCTTACTAGCTGGAAGTAAGTGAGATGGGGCATGAAGTTATTTCTAGGAGTTGGACACATACCAAGTTTAGCTCAGTTCTGGGCATCTTTGAAATACCTATACAAACTTGTTCCTACATAGTAACTTGCAACTTTGAATGAGAATGTGCTTGCTTAGAGCAACGTGCTATATGTTGTGAATGCCCGAATTGGGAATCTGTGTCAAAACTTTGTTAGGAATTATGTGATCCTTACTAGCTGGAAGTAAGGGAGTTGGGGCATGAAGTTGTTTCTAGGAGTTGGACACATACCATGTTTAGCTCAGTTCTGGGCATCTTTGAAATACCTATACAAACTTGTTCCTACATAGTAACTTGCAACTTTGAATGAGAATGTGCTTGCTTACAGCAACGTGCTATATGTTCTGAATGCCCGAATGGGAATCTGTGTCAAAACTTTGTTAGGAATTATGTGATCCACACTAGCTGGAAGTAAGGGAGATGGGGCATGAAGTTATTTCTAGGAGTTGGAGAAATACCAAGTTTAGCTCAGTTCTGGGCATCTTTGAAATACCTATACAAACTTGTTCCTACATAGTAACTTGCATCTTTAATGAGAATGTGCTTGCTTACAGCAACGTGCTATATGTTCTGAATGCCCGAATTGGGAATCTGTGTCAAAACTTTGTTAGGAATTATGTGATCCTTACTAGCTGGAAGTAAGGGAGATGGGGCATGAAGTTATTTCTAGGAGTTGGACACATACCAAGTTTAGCTCAGTTCTGGGCATCTTTGAAAGTCCTATTCAAACTTGTTCCTACATAGTAACTTGCAACTTTGAATGAGAATGTGCTTGCTTACAGCAACGTGCTATATGTTCTGAATGCCCGAATTGGGAATCTGTGTCAAAACTTTGTTAGGAATTATGTGATCCTTACTAGCTGGAAATAAGGGAGTTGGGGCATGAAGTTATTTCTAGGAGTTGGACACACACCAAGTTTAGCTCAGTTCTGGGCATCTTTGAAATACCTATACAAACTTGTTCCTACATAGTAACTTGCAACTTTGAATGAGAATGTGCTTGCTTAGAGCAACGTGCTATATGTTGTGAATGCCCGAATTGGGAATCTGTGTCAAAATTTGTTAGGAATTATGTGATCCTTACTAGCTGGAAGTAAGGGAGTTGGGGCATGAAGGTATTTCTAGGAGTTGGACACATACCAAGTTTAGCTCAGTTCTGGGCATCTTTGAAATACCTATACAAACTTGTTCCTACAGAGTAACTTGCAACTTTGAATGAGAATGTGCTTGCTTACAGCAACGTGCTATATGTTGTGAATGCCCGAATTGGGAATCTGTGTCAAAACCTTGTTAGGAATTATGTGATCCTTACTAGCTGGAAGTAAGGGAGATGGGGCATGAAGTTATTTCTAGGAGTTGGACACATACCAAGTTTAGCTCAGTTCTGGGCGTCTTTGAAATACCTATACAAACTTGTTCCTACATATTAACTTGCAACTTTGAATGAGAATGTGCTTTCTTACAGCAACGTGCTATATGTTCTGAATGCCCGAATTGGGAATCTGTGTCAAAATTTGTTAGGAAATATGTGATCCTTACTAGCTGGAAGTAAGTGAGTTGGGGCATGAAGGTATTTCTAGGAGTTGGACACATACCAAGTTTAGCACAGTTCTGGGCATCTTTGAAATACCTATACAAACTTGTTCCTACATAGTAACTGGCAACTTTGAATGAGAATGTGCTTGCTTACAGCAACGTGCTATATGTTCTGAATGCCCGAATTGGGAATCTGTGTCAAAACTTTGTTAGGAATTATGTGATCCTTACTAGCTGGAAGTAAGGGAGATGGGGCATGAAGTTATTTCTAGGAGTTGGACACATACCAAGTTTAGCTCAGTTCTGGGCGTCTTTGAAATACCTATACAAACTTGTTCCTACATATTAACTTGCAACTTTGAATGAGAATGTGCTTTCTTACAGCAACGTGCTATATGTTCTGAATGCCCGAATTGGGAATCTGTGTCAAAATTTGTTAGGAATTATGTGATCCTTACTAGCTGGAAGTAAGTGAGTTGGGGCATGAAGGTATTTCTAGGAGTTGGACACATACCAAGTTTAGCACAGTTCTGGGCATCTTTGAAATACCTATACAAACTTGTTCCTACATAGTAACTTGCAACTTTGAATGAGAATGTGCTTGCTTACAGCAACGTGCTATATGTTCTGAATGCCCGAATTGGGAATCTGTGTCAAAACTTT